>NW_026867690.1:562902-730904 GCF_020745735.1 Hemiscyllium ocellatum
TTCTACTTTTTATGTATAGGGGATACTTGAGTAATTTCCCAGATAATCGGATAAATGTCGTTGTTGTAAAGGTGTTGGAACAGCTTTGCTAGGGCAGTGACAAGTTCTGGAGCACAAGTTTACAAACTGTTGTCAGCATGTGACCCTTTGGAGTATCCAGTGTCTCCAACTGAATCTGGACATCACGTGGAGTGAATCAAATTGACTGATGAGTGGAATCTGAATCGCTGAGGACCACTGGAGGAGGCTTAGATGGATCATTCACTCAGCATTTCTGACTGAAGATTGTTGCGAATGCCTCAGCCTATCTTATACACGGAAGTGTTAGGCTCTTCCATCAGGCAGGAAGGGGTTATTTGTGGAATCTCTTCCTCCAGTGAATTGTTTAATTGTCCCCAGCTTTTCTCGACGACAAGTGGAAGGACTGCAGAACTTAGATCTGATCTGTTGCTTGTGGGATCACTAAGCTCTGTCTATCAATTACTGCTTATGCTGTTTGGTGCACACGTTGTCCTGTTTGGTGGCTTCACCAGGCTGACACCTCATTGCCAAGTTTGCCTGGTGCTGCTCCTGCCCTCCTGCTCACTCCATTGAACCAAGCTTGATCCTCTGGATTGATGGTAATTGTTGTGAAGGGGATATGCCAGGCGATGAGGGTGTGCTGGAGTACAATTCTGCTGCTATTGCTGACCCACAATACCTTATGTAAACCCCGACTTGAGCTGCTGGATCTGTTCGAAGTCTGTCTTATTTAGCACATGGATAGTGCCACTCAAAATGATGGAGGTTATTCTCAATGTGAAGGTGTGACTTTGTCTCCACAATGACTATGCGGTAGTCACTCTTAACAATATTGTCACGGACAGCTACTTCTGCAATTGGCAGAATAATAAGGATGTGGCCAAGTATGCATTTTCCTCTAGTTGGTTCCTTCACCGCCTGCCACTGACCCAGTCTAGCAGTTATACCCATTAGGATCTGACCAGCTCGATCAGTAATGCTGATGCAGAGCCACTCTTGGTGGTGGACATTGAAATCTCCCACCCAGAGTTCATTTTGCGTCCTTACCATCGTCAGTATTTCCTCCAAGTGTTGGTCAGCTTGGAGCAGTACTGATTCATCAGTTGAAAGTGGCTGGTACATGGTAATCTGCAGAAGCTTTCCTTTCCCATGTGCAAACTAACGCCATGAGACTTCATGGGATACGATTGAGGATTTCCAGAGCAATTTCCTTCCAAATGTATCCCACTGCTGCCGCCATTTCTGCTGTGTCTGTCCTGCTGGACAGACAAGAGACAAGTGATATCCGGGGAAGGTGTTGGGGTGTCTGGGACATAGTCATTCTCACAGAATCATACCATGCAGACAATGTCAGGCTGTTGCTGGACGAGTCTGTTTATTTCTATTTACTGTTTCCTGCCAGCTGTCCCATTCTAGAAACATGTCCATATATTAGCCCCAATCCACTAAGATTTAATTTTGCAAACTAGGCTTAGCGCTTTACCAAAGTTTTTTTCTGAAAATTCAAAAGTATTACCTCCATTGCTTCTCTTTCATTTGTCTCCCAGTCTGTTTCTCAATCATAATTCCCATTTCATAAATCTATGTTAATATTGTCTATGACCATTCGTTTTAGTCCTATTAATTTCTCCAAAACCATTTACTTACTTGGTTCTATGTTCCATGTACTATATCATTTTCCCACACCAGACTTGGTTTTCCTAGTATTGCTAGAATGTTCTGTGAAGACAGAACTGAAGTAGTGACTTCATCGCGCTGCCATTTCCCTGTTTCCTATTGCTCACTCTCTGGTTTCAGATTGTAAGGAAGCTGCACTTATTTTATCATACTTCTCACACTGAAATGATTTAACAAGCTATTAAAGTTCACTCTTACAACCCTTGTGAATATACTCTTCAGAAACCGATCAACTTCTGCCTTCAGATGCTCAATAATTGACCTTCCACACCATACACTCACAGGACTATAGACTCTGTGCCAACAGAAATACAGCACGACCTATATTGGTCCCAGTTTCAAACACCAGGCCCATAGCCTGGAATGCCTTGACACTTCCAAGTGCTCGTCCAAGCACTTTTTAACGGTTGTAGGACTACCCATGATAACTCTCTTCTCAGCAAGTTCATTCCAGACCCCAACACCCTCTGGGTGAAAAAAAATTAAATCCTCTCTGTACCTCAAACTCTTCACTTTAAAAGTGTGCTCTCTTGTTTTTGACACTCTAACTAAAAAGAACAGGTGCTGTCTATCCACCCTGTCTGTGTCCCTCATAATCTTATCCTTCTAAATCATTTCCCCCTCAGCCTTCTCTGCTCCAAAGTAAGCAACCAAAGCTTATCCAGCCTCTCTTCATATCTGCTATGATCTATCCCATGGAACATCCTGGTGAATCTCCTCAGCACACCCTCCAGTACAATCACATCCTTCCTGTAATGTAGCTGCCAAAACCCACACAGAATTCCATCTTGGCATAAACAAAGCCCTGTATAGCTCTTTTAATCTAAACGCTACACCCAACGTCCAATGCTTAACTAGTCTATTACCCTGTCCAGTCTCATTCAGGGATGTGTGGAGAATCACCCTCTGAGCTTCCTAGTGTGCTGCCATTCATTGAGCACTCACCTGTCTGGTTCTTTCTTCCGAAGTGCATCACCTCATATTTATCAGGTTTACATTCCATCTGCCATTGATCCACCCATCTGACTATTCCATCTGTAACTTCCTGTAACATAAGGCCTTCCTCCTCACTGCCAACCATCCGGCCAATCGTTGTGTGAAACGCAAAGTTACTTATCACGACACACACCTCCCCTACACACCCCTCTGCAAATTAACATCTGCACCATTTATGAATATCACAAACAATAACGGGCACAGCACTAATCCCTGTGGTACACCAGGGGACACTGGTCTCCAGTCACACAAACAGCCTTCTCCCACCACTCTGTGTCTCCTGACACTAAGAAACTTTTTGTTGTGACTTGTCACATTATCCTTGACTACATGAGATTTTACGTTATTTTAAAGTTTCCTATATGGGGCTTTGTCAAAGGCCTTGCTGCAAAACTAAATAAGCGACCTCCGTAAACTAATTCAATCAAATTCATTAGATGTGACTTCCCTCTGGTAAAGTCATGATGATTATCCCTGATCAAACCTTGCCATTCTGATTGTAGTTCAATTTTCCCCTTCGCTATTTTCTCCAGTAGTTTCCCTAACAATGATCTAACACTCGCTCGTCTATAGTTCCTGGTCGATCTCTACCACCCATACTGTGAAGTGGAATCGTATTAGATGTTCTCCAGTCCTCTGACACCTCCCCTATTGTCAGATACAAATTAAAAATTACAGTCAGTGTCTTTCCTCCTTTGACCCCGACATCAGCCTGTGACATAACTCATCCAGACTGGGAGATTGGTCCAGTTTTATACCGAACAAAGCCACCAATCCCTGCTCGTATTTTACATCAACCTGTTCAAGAGCTTTCCAGTCCAGCTTCTCGAATTCTGTACCTAACTCCTCCTTCTCCCAAATAAAACTGATGTTAAAGTCTCATGTAACAATCCACCAATGTTCACCAGCTTCAAACACAGATTGTCCCCTTTGGTTTCTAATGGACACTAACTGTTGCCTGATTATTCTGTTCGACTTGTACGTGTAGAATATCGTGGGATTCTCCCTAATCTCGCCTGTTTGCACTTCTCCATGTCCCTCTGTTATTCAGTCCCCTCAATGCTTCTACGTTTCACTACAATCACCTTATGAAACTCAAGATCACAGGCTGAGTTTCCCCATCAAACAATCTTGCCATTGCAGGGTTTAATCTGGATAATACCGTTTGCAGTTCCTATGTAGTCAGTATCTTACATTGGGACTCCAAACGGTACACAATACTTAAAGTTTAGTCTCACCAACACTCTATGCAACTGGTGCACGACATCTTCTACATTGCAATTACATTCACATGAATGTAAACCTATTTTTAAGTGTCCCATTTGCATATATTCTTCCCAATGCCTTGCCCTTTAATTTTTCTTGTGAGCTTACTGCGTGAGTTCTTTAAAAAGTTGCTCCTGCATATCCAACTATACGTTATCCATTGGTTCTTCATTGTCTATATCTACAAGAATCATCTTCAAACCATTCCAAAAATTGTTTGGCACTAATGGCTTTCATTTAATCGCTGCGTTATCATACTTCCCAGTGTTGTCATTATGTTCTACATATCTAGCAGCACGTTCTTTGTAATTGAGTCCAACAGACACCCGCCTGCGGATGACAAGTTACCGGTCTGCAGTTCACTGCTCTCCATCTTCATCCTTTCTTAAACTATCGGATAATATTTATAACCTTCACTTTATTCAGATTGGCTAAACGCCTTTCTGTAATGTGTAGGAAAATAACATGATAATACGCGATGCAATCATTATGTCTATTGCTGGTTCATCTGAAATTCTTGTATGAACTACATCTGGTCTGTCAGATTTATTAATACTCAGTCCAACTGTCTTTTCAAAGACGACCTAATCACTGATAAGAATGATCTTAGACTTTACTTACACAATTCCCATGGTCTCTTGGTATTTCTGAGATAATTTTAGGATATTCTTCCTTGTTGATGGATACAAAAATAACTGTTTCTTTTCCCTGTGATTTCTCTGTTCTCGACAATAAATGATCCTATCTGCACACTCACTGTCCCACATTTGGCCTTGTTTTTGCTTTTGTTTCATACATTGATAGAAGCCTTTTAGCAGTCTTTATGTTTTTGTTTGCATGGTTTACATTTTTGATTTTCTTCTCAGTTTCTTGGCCATCCTTTACTGGGCCTGACATTTCTCTGAATCCACTGGCTTACTACAACACTTGGCATTTTTCTAAGCTGCCTCCTTTGATCTGGATGAAGGTGGGGCTGATGGCATGGAAGGTGGACACATAGGAACGTTCAAAAGGGCAGCGCTGAGTTGGATGTTTGGACTGGGATAAGGTGGGGTTTGGGGACGGGGGAAACTGGTGAAATCCACATTGACCCCTGTGGTTGGAGGATCCCAAGGCAGAAGATGAGGCTTTTTTCCTCCATGCTACTAGTGGTGAGGGAATGGAGATGGAGCAGGCCTAGAACCCTCATGTCGTTGGCAGAGCGGGAAAGGGATTTAAAGTATTCAGCCACAAGAGGGTGGAGTTGGTCAATGTAGCTATCCCAGCGATGTTTTCTGAAAGGATCCACAAGTTGGCGTCTTGTCTCGCCACTGTAGAGAAACCACATTGGGCATAATGGATGCAGTAGATGATGCATTCTGTCTCCGTTCATCACCTTTCACTTTCAGCCCCACTTTCATATACCTATCACATTCCCAGCTACCTCCCCCAGCCAAACCCTTTCTCATTTATCTCTCAGGCCCCTTGGATCACAAGCCTCATTCCTGATGAAGGGCTTATGCCCAAAACATCGATTCTCCTGCTCCTAGTATGCTGCCTGACTGTGCCCTTCCAGCACCATACTCTTCGACTCTAATCTCCAGCATCTGTAGTCCCCACTTACACCTCACACCTTCAGGGCTTGCATGACTCAGATTTATAATGGTTATTTCAAATACAACAAAAATTACACAAACACCATAAAAGAAAACAAATACGTTGTTGTCATTGGTCCCAAAAGGTCCTTTACAGCTAAGTTTTCAATTAGTTCTTCTGATCATCCAACACCAATTCCTAAATAACCTGATCTCGAGCTCAGTGCTCGACATAATGTTCATACAAGCCATCTCAGACATGATCATGAAATCCATTTTACCAGCATTAATATTCCGTTGGGTTAACACAGCTTAGATATAATTTAAACAGCACATTATTACTGCAGTAGCCACAGACGTGTATATCTCATTTTCCTGTTTTTTAACCTACCCTGCATTTTTAATGCAGCTTTGGTATATAAATCCCAGCAATGTTTGCTCTCCTTGCTGTTTCTGAGCTCCACCTTATTAGATTCTGCAGAATCAGAGCGACGTGGTCTCTGGGTAAATTAATGTTCACGATCATCTCGCCACATTATTTATGTTCTTCTTGAGGTCTTCTGTTATGCTGTAGAGTAGAGAAGGACAATGATCTTTCAACAACAATGTGTATTTCCCCTGAGACTGCTGTAACCTCGTTGGGAACCATACAGCAAGCTGATAAAGTGTTGTTGCTGCCGTACAGGGTCTTAGTGAGATCACATCTGGAGTAGTGTGTTCAGATTTAATCTCTTCACTGAGGAAAGGATATTGTTACATTGGAATAGATGGCTCCCTCAACTGAGTCCTGTAATGAAGATGTAATCTATAAGGAAAGGATTATCAGGTTGAGTTTAGAAGAATGAAAGATGATCATATTTTTACATCGAACCCTGGAAGGAGGCAGTAATAGAAGCCAATTACACAACAAATGGAGGAATCCATTCCGCTTCTCCAGCTTGATACACAGGAACAGCAGCAGGGTATTCATGCCTTCGACCCTTTTACAACAGGACAGAACAAGGTTATACAGCCCTGGAGCACGATATAAGGTTACAGTAGGAGGCCAATCAGCCCCTCGATTCAAAACACTGGACCCAGATTAGGTCATGCTGCACCATTATCCTATTGCACAGCAACAGGATCAGTCCATTCAGCTTCCTCAAATCTGTAACACAGGAACTGGAAGAGGCCACACAGTGATTGGAGATTTGGAAAACAGGAGGTCCTTCAGCCCCTCGGCTCCTTTGTAGGGGAATTGGACAAGGATATAAAATATCTGAGACAATTTTTTAATGAGAAAGTTGGAGGTAATTCAGACACGTTTCTGTTGTGTGAGAACAGGAGAAGACCAATCACTCCCTCAGTTCCATCTCAGGGATGCATGAGGAGACCGTTCAGTATTTCCAGCCTATGATGGAAGAATATGAGAAGATCCATCATCCCCTCAAAATGTTCCACAGCAACAGGAAGATTTCATAATCCCCCAATGCCCTAACGCATCAACAGGAGGAGGTCATTCTGGTCTTAGAGATGTGAATATCGGAAAACCAGAAAGAGGTCAGCCCATCGAGTTTGTACACAAGCAGGATGATGAATCCATTCAGCCACACATGCCTCTTACACGACAATTGGAGCATATCCCTTACAAACATGTGCCGGTTAAACAGGAATTCAAAGAAAACGTATATGTTTTAAAGAGGGAAGAACTTATAATAACTGTATACATCAGGGAGTAAAACGTAATGATAAAACTATTGCAATTTAAGGCAAATTATTAGAATCCGTTGTTGAGGACATTTTCAAAGTTAAACCGCAATCCATAACGGTTTTACAAAGGATAAACCGAGTATGAAGTGTTTGCTTGAGTTACTTAAGGATATGACAAACAAGGTGGATAGTAGGATTCCTGGAGATGGAATTTATCTGGTCTTCATGAAGGCATTGGATATGTCGCTTCTCCAAAGAGTAAGTGGTAAGATCAGACAACATGGGTTTAGTAGTAATTTATTAGCTTGGATGGAGGATTGGTTAATCAACAAAATGGAGTCAGATGGAATAAATGTGTCATTTTCTTTTGGCAAATGCAACTTATGGGGTGCCATAGATTTCAGTACTCATGCCTCAACTATTTGAGTTCGATATTATTATTCGGTTGACGGGATGGAAAATATTATTTTCAGAGGACACTAATATTGCTTTGAAATTACTTCGGAATGAAGATGGAAGAGATATAAAAATAAATATGGATAGATTGGTCAAATGAGCCAAAATGTGGCAATGAAAATTAAATTGGAAAAATATGGGTTATCCAAGTTGGCCAGCGTAACAAAAAGGCAAATTATTATCTAAATGGAAAGAAACTTTAAAGTGCTTTGGAGCAGAAGGATACGGGTGCCCGCTTGCACATCACAGAAAACCTGTATTCGGGTACTGCAAGTAATGAGAAATGCAAGCATAATTTCAGTGTTTATTTGGAAAATGACGAAGTAGAAAGGTAGAGTCTGTTACTGTAGCTATGCAAGAGATTCCCGAGGCTGCAACTGGAGCATAGTTTAGGTGCGCTGACTTGTGGAAAGATGCATTTGCATTGGAGGCAATTCAGAAGAGGTTCATTAGATTGATTCCAGAGATGAAACATTTGTCTAATGAAGAGAAATTGAGCAGTTCAGGTCTATATTCTCAAGTTTATAAGAATGAAAGGAGATCTCATTGAGGTCTGTAAAATGTTAAGAGTAATTGAAAGTGTAGATGTGGAGTGGATAATTTTTTCATGTGGGGCAATCTACAGCAAGAGAGCAGAGTTTTAAGATGGAGAGATGGCAGGAAAGTGGAACAGAAGCCGCAATGACATCAGCCATGATTGTATTCAATGGTGGAACAGAGATGAAATGAGCCATGATTGCATTCAATGGTGGAGCAGAGATGACATCAGTCATGTTCGTATTCAATGGCGGAGCAGAGGTGACATCAGCCATGTTTGTATTCAATGGCAGAACAGAGATGACATCAGCCAAGTTTGTATTCAATGGTGGAGCAGAGATGATATCAGCCACGTTTGTATTCAATGGCGGAGCAGAGATGACATCAGCCATGATTGTATTCAATGGTGGAACAGAGATGAAATGAGCCATGATTGCATTCAATGGTGGAGCAGAGATGACATCAGTCATGTTCGTATTCAATGGCAGAGCAGAGATGACATCAGCCAAGTTTGTATTCAATGGTGGAGCAGAGATGATATCAGCCATGTTTGTATTCAATGGCGGAGCAGAGATGACATCAGCCATGATTGTATTCAATGGTGGAACAGAGATGAAATGAGCCATGATTGCATTCAATGGTGGAGCAGAGATGACATCAGCCATGTTGTATTCAATGGTGGAGCAGAGATGACATCAGCTATGTTTGTATTCAATGACGGAGCAGAGATGACATCAGCCATGTTTGTATTCAATGGTGGATCAGAGATGACATCAGTCATGTTCGTATTCAATGGTGGAGCAGAGATGACATCAGCCATGTTTGTATTCAATGGCGGAGCAGAGATGACATCAGCCATGTTTGTATTCAATGGCGGAGCAGAGATGACATCAGCCATGTTTGTATTCAATGGCGGAGCAGAGATGACATCAGCCATGATTGTATTCAATGGTGGAACAGAGATGAAATGAGCCCTGATTGTACTCAATGGTGGAACAGAGATGCAATGAGCCATGATTGTACTCAATGGTGGAGCAGAGATGACATCAGCCATGTTTGTATTCAATGGCGGAGCAGAGATGACATCAGTCATGTTCGTATTCAATGGTGGAGCAGAGATGACATCAGCCATGATGGTATTCAATGGTGGACCAGAGATGACATCAGCCATGATTTCTTTAAAGTGTTTACCTTATCCACCATATACATCCTCCGTCACCGAATGGTGACATTGATATTGAGATACTGGGAGATGATTGATATGTCACCCACTCCGCTCCAGGAAAGATCCGGATCATAGAAGCTGAATGGAACCGTGACCCTAACAGCCACTGGCAGCACTGTCCTCCTCCTGGTATGAAGCTGCAGGTCGTGTAGAAGGAGGTGACACCATTCTATGAACAGCTCCTTGTTCAATCAGGATCCCCTCACTCTCTGATCATAGCTTAAATTGAGCTTGAGAAGCTGGTTCTGCAAAGCCCGGGGTGGATACAGCAGATCCCTTTCCCGACACACACTCACTCCGTGGTTTCAGAGCTTCCCCTCTCTGCAGCCTCTGCTTCATTTGATGTTCATGTTAAACACCCAGATACTGTAACTACAGTCCCCATGCTCCATCCAGAGTTGGTCACCAAATCCTCAGGTCTCCCTGAATGTCTGAGGCACCTTCCAGCACAACCTACCAGCAAACCATCCCCAGACCCTCCATTAAATTTTCAATTACAGGAGTCAGTCAGAATCCCCTCGGTTACAAGTGTTATGGACCAGACCAGATCCCCACAAAATATTTTAAGAAGGCTGCTTCGACCCAAACCTTTCCTTATTTTGAATTTAGATGGGAAGTGCGCGTTCCAGATATGTTGTGACTGGTCAAATCACTTGACATTAAGCAAAATATAATCTATTCATCTGCTTTAGTTAAAATACAATTAAAGAAAAGAATGTTTTGGGATAGCTTATATGTTGGAATATTTACACAAACAATAGATAATGTACCTTCTTGGTTTGCACCGCTTGGCAAAAAGATATATTCAAATACAGATCCCTACAGCAGTATTCCAATTCAGGAGGAAACAACATCAACAGAGATCTCAGAGAGAAAAGCAGCTAGGAATCATGTATTGAAACTTCCAACCATATTGGGATCCCCAGCAGCTTCTGAATGCTGCAGCTAAAAACAAAACGCGGAAACCTGATCTGGGAGAGGTGGCCACTGCCCTTCCATTGTTATCACTGTTTTAATGAAACCTAAAGTCTTTCTCAGTTATTTACTGAAACTGTTTTCAGACAGCAGCTCTGCAACTCTGCCTTTAAAACCTCTCTTCAAAAAAAGAGAAAATTACCTTTTTACAGTGATAGTATCCTCACGACTCCACCTTTAATAAAATAATCCATCAATATACAAAGGTAGGTTCATTTTCGACATCCTAATCTTTCTCTATTAGTACACTGCAATGCATACATATTACATTGACTCTGAGCAAACAAATGTTCACAACTAGTTCAGATTTCAGTCCTTTTACTCCTGCCACAGAATGCCTTTGTCTTTCTTCATCCAAGTCTCTGCAACGCGTCAAAACTTAGATTTTCTCACCCTGTCACCGGTATAATATAAAATTGAATGGCAGCGATAATTAGCTCAATCGAAACAGACACATATTTGTCTCCCTAACCTTCTCCAAAAACTTTATGGGACCACAATCAGTGATAAAGATTTTTCGCAATTTAAATGCTGAAATGTTGGAATGGCAACATCAAGCTCAAGGCCTCCTTCCCCATTGTGGAATTAATCTATTGATGTTTCCGCTGGACACTCCAATCACACGTTACATAATGGAGCACTTCTCATCTCTCCAATAGTCCTTCTGAATGACATAGCTCCTCATGTCTCAGCATAAAAGAATTACATACTTCTGCACCTCTTAATGCTATAACCTCTTTAACTGCTACTCCTAGCCTATGCCAGTAAACCTTACTTTCACAGGTATTAAGAAAATCTCGCACATTCTTCTCAATCTCTCAAAGAAACCAAACGTTGATTTCTGAACTCAATCATCATCGTCAGCCATTTCAGCTTCTCATCTTGCCATTTTAATTCTCTGCTCTTCCACACGAGTTCTCACGACTGCAGGAAGTGAATTGTTGAACTTCTCCAAAATAAGAATCTCTCTAAGACAAGACTGTCATCAGTTTTTAATACCCTTACCCACCTTTCTAAATTACTTTGTTTGATTCCTTCAAACTCAATGTGCCTTTAAACTGGGACACTTTTTTGAATCCCTGAGGGCATCTGTCGGCTTCTGGAACAAGCTCATATGCACTTCAGATGGTGTTTTTCACCACCCCATACTGGCCAGATACCTCCTGATAGTGATGCAAATTGTTTTGTTTGGATCAACTAAATCCACATGGTCACTTGTCACTGCACTGCTTTAGCCACTTTCTCAAATGAAATTCAAAAGGCTTCCCCAACATTCTCATCAAATTTAGATAATGCCTGGATGTATTTAAACAGAATCCCAGCAGTCTTTCAGCTACTATAAGTTTGATCAACCTCACCAACCTCCTCATCAGCTCATGGTCTACCTTCATCTCCACATTCTATGTCAACTTTCCTCTGTAATTGTCAACTTTTTAAGTTGAAACTCTCTGCCCTTTTTCTCTCGTTTTTTTCTCTTTCTTCTTCACTTCCTTTCCTTTTATTTCTACTTTTCATCATAATTCAAATTGTTTCAATTCCTTCTCATGTTCAAAGTGCCTCATTTGAAATTGAATTCTAGCCATTTCCAAAGAGTTCGATGGCGGTTCAACCAAATGTAATTGCCGAGATATAGCTGTAATTATCTCTCATTTTCTCACAGACAAACACAGCCCCAACTCCAGCTTGCCTGTCAATTCCTACAGCTTTGTCTTCATTACCTTTTGTAAAGCCCCCAACTTCACTTCTTCCACACCCAGAGAACTCTTAGTGAGTGAAAGAACCTTTATTCACAAAACACTGTTTAAACCAACCGAAATAAAAGACACTAACAACTACCATACGCGATCTTTGAACCCAATAGTCTCCCGGTGCATACTCTCCAGTGCCTGCATGAGCTTATTCTGGATTCTCTGGTTTCCTCACACAATCCAAAAGTGTGCATGTCAGGTGAATTGGCCATACTAAATTGTTTGTAGTTTTCAAACTAGGCTTGGAGCTTTATCAAAGTTTTTCTGAAAATCCAAATGTATTACCTCCATTGCTTCTCTTTCATGTGTCTCCCAGTTCGCTTCTCAATCATAATTCCCATTTCATAAATCTATGTTAATATCGTTTATGACCATTATTTTCAGTCCTTTTAATTTCTCCTAAACCATTTACTTACTATGTTCTATGTTCCATGTACTATATCCTTTTTCCATCCCAGACTTGGTTTTCCTGGTATTGTTAGAATGTTCTGTGAAGACAGAACTGAAGTAGTGGTTCAATAGTTCTGCCATTTCCCTGCTCCCCATTACCCATTCTCTGGTTTCAGATTGTAAAAAATCTGCGCTTGTTTTATCATACTTCTCACACTGACATGATTTAACTAGTTATTACAGTTCACTCTTATACTCTTCAGAAACCGATCAATTTCACCTGCTCAATAATTGACCTTCCACACAATACACTCACAGGACTATAGACTCTGTGCCAAGAGAAATGCAGCACGACCTATATTGCTCCCAGTTTCCAACACCAGGCCCATAACCTGGAATGCTATGACACTTCGAAGTGCTCATCCAAGCAATTTTAAACGGTTGTGGGGCTACCCATGATAACTCCCCTCTCAGCGAGTGCATTCCAGACGCTAAATACCCTCTGGAAAAAAAATTAAATCCTCTCTGTACCTCAAAATCTTCACTTTAAAAGTGTGCTCCCTTGTTCTTGACACCCTAACTACAATCACTTTATGAAACTCAAGACCACAGGCTGAGTTTCCCCATCAGACAACCTTGCCATTGCAGGGATTAATCTGGATAATACCGTTTGCAGTTCATCTGTAGTCATTATATTCCATTTTGGATTGGGACTCCAAACAGTACGCAATACTTTTAAGTTTAGTCTCACCAACACTCTATGCAACTGGTGCATGACATCTTCTACATTGCAATTACATTCACATGAATGTAGACCTATTTTTTAGTGTCCCGTTTGCATATATTCTTCCCAATGCCTTGCCCTTTAATTTTTCTTGTGAGCTTACTGCGTGAGTTCTTTGAAAAGTTGCTCCTGCATATCCAACTATACGTTATCCATTGGTTCTTCATTGTCTATATCTACAAGAACCATCTTCAAACCTTTCCAAAAAGTGTTTGCCACTTATGGCTTTCATTTAATCGATGCGTTATCATACTTCCCAGTTTTGTCATTATGTTCTACATATCTAGCAGCACGTTCGTTGTAATTGAGTCCAACAGACACCCGACTGCGGATAACAAGTTACCGATCTGCAGTTCACTGCTCTCCATCTTCGTCCTTTCTTAAACCGTCAGATAATATTTAAACATTTCACCTTATTTAGATTGGCTAAATGCCTTTCAGTAATGTGTAAGAAAATAAGATGAAAATCCGCAATCCATTCATTATGTCTATTACTGCTTCATCTGAAATTCTTGTAAGAAGTACATCTGGTCTGTCAGATTTATCAATACTCAATCCAGCTGTCTTTTCAAAGGCAACTTCATCACTGATAAGAATGATCTTAGACTTTACTTACACAAGTCACATGGTCTCGTGGTATTTCTGGGGGAATTTCTGGGTATTCTTCGCCTTCGACCCTTTTACAAAAGGACAGGAAAAGGTTATACAGCCCTGGAGCATGATATAAAGTTACAGAAGGAGGCGAATCAGCCCCTCGATTCAAAACAGTTGACCCAGAGTTGGGCCTTGCTGCACCATTATCCTGTTACACAGCAACAGGATCAGTCCATTCAGCCTCCTCAAGTTTGTAACACAGGAACTGGAAGAGGCCACACAGTGACTGGAGATTTGGAAAACAGAAGGTCATTCAGCCCCTCCGATCCTTTGTAGAGGAATTGGACAAGGATACAAAGTATCTGAGACTTTTTTAAATGAGAAAGTTGGAGGTAATTCAGGCACGTTTCTGTTGTGTAAGAACAGGAGAAGACCAATCACTCCCTCAGTTCCATCTCAGGGATGCATGAGGAGACCGTTCAGTATTTCCAGCCTATGATGGAAGAATATGAGAAGATCCATCATCCCCTCAAAATGTTACACAGCAATAGGAAGATTCTGTAATCTCTCAATGCCCTAACACATCAACAGAAGGAGGTCATTCAGGCCATAGAGATGAGAATATAGGAAAACCAGAATGATGTCAGCCCATTGAGTTTGTACACCAGCAGGATGATGAATCCATTCAGCCACACATGCCTCTTACACAGCAATTGGAGCATATCCCTTAAAAACGTGTGCCAGTTAAACAGGAATTCAAAGAAAACGTAAATGTTTTCAAAAGGGAAGAACTTATAATAACTGTATACATTAGGGAATAAAACGTAACGATAAAACTATTGCAATTTAACTGATATTATTACTCAGTTGACGGGATGGAAAATATTATTGGTTCGAAATTACTTCGGAATGAAGATCGAAGAGATATAAAAATAAATATCAATAAGTTGGTTCAATGGGTCAAAATTTGGCAATGAAAATTAAATTTGGAGCAAAGGGATACGGGTGTCCGCTTGCATATCACAGAAAACCTGCATGTGGGTACTGCAAGTAATGAGAAATCCAAGCATAATCTCAGTGTTTATTTGGAAAATGACAGAGTAGAAAGGTAGAGTGTGTTACTGTAGCTACGCAAGACATTCACTCGGCTGCAAGGCGCTGACTTGTGGAAGGATGCTTTTGCATTGGAGGCAATTCAGAAGAGGTTCATTAGATTGATTCCAGAGATGAAACATTTGTCTAATGAAGAGAAATTGAGCAGTTCAGGTCTATATTCTCAAGTTTATAAGAATGAAATGATATCTCATTGAGATCTGGAAAATGTCAAGAGTAATTGAAATTGTAGATGTGGAGTGGATTTTTATTTTCATGTGGGGCACTCTACAGGAAGAGAGCAGCGTTTGTAGGATGGAGAGGTGGCAGGAAAGTGGAACAGAGGCCGCAATGACATCAGACATGCTTGTATTCAATGGCGGAGCAGAGATGACGTCAGCCATGATTGTATTCAATGGTGGAGCAGGGATTACATCAGCCATGTTTGTATTCAATGGCGGAGCAGAGATGACATCAGCCATGATTGTTTTCAATGGTGGAGCAGAGATGACATCAACTGTGCTTGTACTCAATGGTGGAGCAGAGATGACATCAGTCAGGATTGTATTCAATGGTGGAGCAGAGATGACATCAGCCATGTTTGTATTCAATGGCGGAACAGATATGACATCAGCCATGATTGTATTCAATGGTGGAGCAGATATGACATCAGCCATGATTGTATCAATGGCGGAGCAGAGTTGACATCAGCCATGTTCGTATTCAATGGCGGAACAGAGATGACATCAGCCATGTTTGTATTCAATGGTGGAGCAGAGATGACATCAGCCATGATTGTATTCAATGGCGCAGCAGAGATGACATCAGCCATGATTGTATTCAATGGTGGAGCAGAGATGGCATTAGCCATAACTCTATTCAATGGTGGATCAGAGATGACATCAGCCATGTTTGTATTCAATGGCGAAGCAGGCTTGTGGGGCTGAATAGCCGACTGATGCTCCTCGTTCTTATTCAGCCCTTTGAATGTGTTACACAGGAATGGGGAGGACTGGTTATCAAACAAGAAGCAGGCACTCCGGATAAATCAGTCTTAATCAGTGGACAAGTCGGAAAATGTTGAATCATATAGCGACAACCGATGGGTCCTCAATTAGTTACAATCTATATCAATGATCAGTGGGATGGAACAGATGGTGATCAGTTTGGTGATGTCACTGTGATAAGGAAGAGATTACATTATCAAGCGAGGGTGGAGAGTCTGCAAATAGATACAGAGTGGTAAAAGCAATGGATAATCGTTTGGCAGATGGAATATAACATGATATAACCTGTCATTTCGCTTACAGGAATAATGGTAGGCAGTATGTTACCGAAATGGAGAGGAATTACAGGACTTAATGATACAGCGCACTGGGGGGTTCATACCCGTTCAAACGGGGGAGGTTTTGTTTCATCCCCAATCGTCTGCTCTTTGAAGCTCCAAGTATCCCCATTGCTCTCTGTACACAAGGAATATTTTATTGTGGTTGGTTGGTGGTGGGATGATGTTTTGAAATGTGTATCAAGGGGACGGCCTTTATCCAAGATACATTCATTCCTTTCTACAATGAGACCCGAAGACGATAAGAATGGCTGCCTGCTTCTGAATGAAGGAACTGTGGCTGCTGGCAGGACCAGCGTATTCATCAACGTGACGCACTGTGCATGGATACACTGTAACGTTAATAGAGAGTGATCTCCTTCAGTTCCTCTACCTCTCCTCATTGACATGAGTACTCCGAAGATGACATGTACACCATCCGGAATCCCACTATACTGGGAAAATAAGGATACACCCGATAGCTACCTGCTGTGGGAGAAACAATGTGTTTACCTAATCCATCTGTGTGGGTTTCCTCTGGGTGCTCCAGTTTCCTCCCACAGTGCAAAGATGTGCGGGGCAGGTGAATTGGCCATGCTAAATTGCCCGTAGTGTTAGGTAAGGAGTAAATGTACGGGTATGGGTGGGTTGCGTTTCGGCGGGTCAGTGTGGACTTGTTGGGCCTGTTTCCACACTGTACGTAATCTAATCAAACATCCTCCGTCACCGAATAGTGACATTGGTATTGAGATACTGGGAGATGATTGATTAGATTAGACTTACAGTGTGGTAACAGGCCCTTCGGCCCAACAAGTCCACACCGACCCGCTGAAGCGCAACCCACCCATACCCCTACATTTACCCCTTACCTAACACTATGGGCAATTTAGCTTGGCCAATTCACCTGACCCGCACATCTTTGTGACTGTGGGAGGAAACCGGAGCACCCGGAGGAAACCCACGCAGACACGGGGAGAACGTGCAAACTCCACACAGTCAGTCGCCTGAGTCGGGAATTGAACCCGGGTCTACAGGCGCTGTGAGGCAGCAGTGCTAACCACTGTGATATGTCACCCACTCCTGCCTGGAAAGTTCTGGATCATAGAAGCTGAACGGAACTGTGACCCTAACAGCCACTGCCAGTTTTGTCCTCCCCCGGTATGAAGCTGCAGGTCGTGTAGAAGGAGGTGACACCATTCTATGAGCAGTTCCTTGTTCAATCAGGATCCCCTCACACTCTGATCCTAGCTTAAATGGAGCTTGCGAAGCTGGTCCTGGAAAACCCGAGGTGGAAGCAGCAGATCCCTTTCCCAAGACACACTCACTTCGTAGTTTCAGAGCTTCCCCTTTCTGCAGCCTCTGCTTCATTCGTTGTTCATGTTGCAGGCTCTGAATCTGTAGATACAGTCCCCATGCTCCATCCAGAGTTAGTCACCAAATCCTCAGGTCTCCCTGAATGTCTGAGGCAGCTTCCAGCACAACCTCCAGCAAACTATCCCCAGCCCCTCCAATAAATTTTCAATGGCAGGAGTCAGTCAGAAATCCCTCGGCTGTAAGTGTTGTGGACCAGACCAGATCCCCCCAAAATATTTTAAGAAGGCCGCTTAGACCCAAACATTTCCTTATTTTGAATATAGATGGGAGGTGTGCTTTCCAGATATGCTGTGACTTGTCAAACCACTTGATATTAAGCAAAATATAATCTATTCATCTGCTTTAGTTAAAATACAATCAAAGAAAATACTATTTTGGAATAGCTTATATGTTGGAACATTTAAACAAACAATAGATACAGTACCTTCTTGATTTACACCGCTTGACACAAAGATATATTCAAATACACATTCTTACAGCAGTTTTCCAATCCAGGAGGAAACAACATCAACAGAGATCTCAGAGAGAAAAGCAGCTGGGGATCATGAATTGAAAGTTCCGACCATTTTGGGATCCCCAGCAGCTTCTGAATGCTGCAGCTAAAAACAAAATGCGGAAACCTGATCTGGGAGAGCTGGCCACTGCCCTTCCATTGTTACCACCGTTTTAATGAAACTTAAAGGTTTTCTCAGTTATTTACTAAAACTGCTTTCAGACAGCAGTTCTGCACCTCTGCCTTTAAAACCTCTCTTCAAAAAAATCAAGAGAAAATAACCTTTTTAACAGTGATAGTATGCTTATGACTCCACCTTTAATATAATGATCCATCAATATACAAATTCGAGTTCATTTTAGACCTCCTAATCTTCCTCTATTAGCAGACTGAAAAGCATATATATTACATTGACTCTGAGCATACAAATGTTCACAACTAGTTCCGATTTCAGTCATTTTACTCCTGACACAGAACGCCTTTGTCTTTCTTCATCCAAGTCTCCATAACGTGTGAAAACTTAGGTTTTCTCGCCCTGTCACCTGTATAATATAAAATTGAATGGCAGCAATAATAAGCTCAATCGAAACAGATTGGTATTTTTCTTCCTAAACTTCTCCAAAAACTTTAAGGGGCCACGATCAGTGATAAAGATTTGTCTCATATATGGTATTCGCAATTTAAATGCTGAAATGTTCGAACACCAACACCAAGCTCAAGGCCTCCTTCCCCATTGTGGAATAAATCTGTTGATGTTTCCACTGGACACTCCAACCACACGTTACATAATGGAGCACTTCTCATCTCTCCAATAGTCCTTCTGAATGACATAGCTCCTCATGTCTCAGCATAAAATAATTACATACTTTTGTACCTCTTAATGCTATAACCTCTTTACTTGCTACTCCTGGGCTATGCCAGTAAAGCTTACTTTCACAGGTATGTGTTTTAAGAAAATCTCGCACATTCTTCTCAATCTCTCACAGAAACCAAACTTTGATTTCTGAACCCAATCATCATCAACAACCATTTCAGTTTCTAATCTTGCCGTTGCTAGTCTCTGCTCTTCCACATGAGTTCTCACGACTGCAGGAAGTGAATTGTTGCACTTCTCCAAAATAAGAATCTCTCTAAGAGCATCATAGATTTGTTCTGCTTTAATACCCTTACCCACCTTTCAAAATTACTTTGTTTGATTCTTTCAAACTCAATGTGCCTTTAAATCGGGACACCTTTTTAGATTCCTGAAATGCCATCTGTCGACTTCTGGAACAAGCTGATATGCACTTCAGCTGGCGTTCTTCACCTCCTCATACTGGCCAGATACCTCCTGATAGTGATGAAAATACCGACCAGCTTTGTTTCGATCAACCAACTCCACATGGTCACTGGCCACTGCTTTGCTTTAGCCACTTTCTCAAATGAAATTTTAATGGCTTCCCCAACATTCTCATCAAATTTAGATAATGCCTGGATGTATTTAAACAAAACTCCATCAGACTTTTGGCTACTATAAGGTTGATCAACCTCACTAACCTCCTCATCCAGCTTACCGTCTACCTTCATCTCCGCCTTCTATGTCAACTTTCCTCTCTAATTGTTAACTTTTTAAAGTTGGAACTCTGCTCTTCTTCTCTCATTTTCTCTCTTTCTTCATTTCCTTTTCTTTCATTTCTACTTTTCATCATAATACAAACTGTTTCAATTCCTTCTCATGTTCAAGGTGCCTCATTTGAAATTGAATTCCAGCCATTTCCAAAGAGTTTGTTGGCGGTTCCACCAAATGTAATTGCCGAGCTACAGCTGTAATTATCTCTCATTTTCCCACAGACAAACACAACCCCAACTCCAGCTTGTCTGTCAATTCCTACAGCTTTGTCTTCATTACCTTTTTAAAAGCCCCAACTTCATGTCTAACACACCCAGAGATCTCTTAGTGAGTGAAAGAATCTTTATTCACAAAACACTGTTTCAATCAACCGAATTCAACATCCGCAACAAAAGATACTGACAGCTACCATACACGACCTTTGAACCCAATAGCCTCCTGCTGCGTACTCTCCAGTGTCTACATAAGCTTAGTTTGGGTTCTCTGGTTTCCTCCCACAATCCAAAGATGCGCATGTCAGGTGAATTGGCCATGCTAAATTGTTTGTAGTTTTCAGTGATGTGTGGATTAGGAGCCTTTGTCTGGGTAAATATGTCATAATAGGGGAGAGGGATGGGTCTGGGTGGGTTATTCCTCGGAGGGTCGGTGTGGACTTGTTGGGTCGAATGGCCTGTTTGCACACTGTAGGGATTGTAATTCTAAACCCAATTTGGTATTATCGATTTAGAACCTGACAAGAGTCCCCAGTTTACTATAGACCAACTAAATGCCTCAAACTATTCTGAGATGTGAAGTGGGAGTTCCAGATGTGATGCTACGAGTCAAACCACTCACCATTAAGTAAAACACAATATATTTAAACACTCTAATGAAATCTATACAAAATGAAGAGGAATTTAGAATAATTTAACTGTTGGAACCCTTAACCGACTAATGGATACTGTACCTTCTACAAATGAACTGTTGCAATATACTAACATCACATAAACACACTCATTGGCAAAAAGAAACATTCAGGCATAAATTCTCGCATACAGTACTCCAATCCAGGAGGAAACAGCATCAAGTCAGATTTCAGAGAGAGTAGGAACTATGGATCACTTCCTAGGCCGGTGTTACTACTATTTATTCGAAACCCTAAAAGCTTCGTAAGTTATTTACTTGAGCCGTTTTCAGTAGGCAGTTTGGGCTTTAAGTTCTCTTATTTAAAAATGGAGAAAATAATCTTTTTTTAAAAGTGACAGCATTGTCACACCATTTAGATATCTGGTCCTTTACTTAAGGGGCTTCCTCATGCTACTGATCGCAAGGTCACCTGAGAGAGACAAATACAGGTACAGACCAAGTTAAAAGGATGTGTCTCATAACTTCTGAAACACGCCTGTCCATGGACCATCACATGGGACATACAGGGAATTGAATAACGGCCTGACACACACCATTTCACTGTTTTTGAGCTTCACAATGCCAGCACTCGATACACTAGGGAGCCATAAACAAAGGCCAGGGAAATATACAGAGGGACAGAAAGATTCATATTAAATAAAGAAACAGACAGTTGATTAACTGAAATGATTTTGTGGAAATATGGGGAAAATGACAGGGCAGTGGGACTAACTGGAGAAGTGAGATCTACGAGAGTAAAATTACTAGAATGAGAACGTTGAATAAAGACATAGTTAGATCAGCTGAAATGGTTTGTTGCATCAAATTCTGCATCTGTTTGACAGAACACCACTAACAACATAAGACGACAGCCCAGCACTAATGCTTGTGCAGACCATGCTAGTGTATTGCTCAGTAAACTGCACTAACTGCCAAGCATAGAGAGAGTTGCAAACTTTACTATCATATGCTAACTATACTCGCGTCAGATTACTGCCTACAATGGGAAGATGTGCTCTGTGTGTGTTCATCAGAGACTGAGGGAGAATGCGTATATGTGCGCGATTGGCGTGGCTGAATGCGAAACTCATTGTTTGAGAAGGAACGCACAAGAGGGAAACTATCTTAAATACGAACCACTGGCAGGCATTTTGTTAATTGACAGAGAGAGAATGAGAGAAGTTTCATGGACAGACAAAGTAAAGTGCTTGAGAATGTTAAAAGAAAGTCATTGCCAGACACAACAGCAGTTTACAGCCGCGTGCACATGAATGACAGATGGATGGGAGTTTGGTGTGAGTTCGAATTAGATTTGCTTGGGCAGGTTTGAAGATGGGAGCGTCAGCAGCAGATTATTGGCTTCGTTAAGACTGCATTTCATAACTCAAGATTCAAACAGCAGATGGAATAAACCAATGAGATATATTCTGGAGTGGTGAGTGTTTCAAGTTGGAAATGATCCTGAAATGGTGTCAAGAATTAGTACATAATCAAAGTACATACACAACCCACAGTTGTGACTTGTATGCTTTAGCCGCAGATATTAGCCAGGGATGGGATGGAAACAGTGGAAGGAAGTATTGTTTGTAACCAGAACCGTAGACAGTGACCTCCATGCTCTTAATATTTAAATAACAAAGACAATGATAGAATACATTGTGGTTCTCAATTGAAACTGAGTAGGTCAACATAGAGACCCATGAGTAATACTGCCAGAGCAGGGAGGGAGACAGTAATTGAACACATTCATTGATGTGGTTAGTCGTGGTCTGTAGAGTGAATATGTGGAGTGAGAGTTTCAACAGGAACAATAATAGTGAGAAGAAGTGTAGACTATATGAAAGAACAGTAATACAGTCAAACTCGGTTTATAGAAAAAAAAAGCTCTGGACAGTGACACTTACCAGGAACACCAACGGTAGCCAGCAAAGGATAATAAAAATATTGAATAATGAGAAGACCGTAATAGATCTACGATGATAATGACAACCAATAAAATACAGAAAGACGCCAAACATAATTGGATAAGCTCCTGTCTATTGTTGGAACACGCCAGTCTAATGTTCCCAGATTCTGATACATCTTTGGTACATTCCAGTCTAATGTTATCAGATTGTGATCTCTCCTCTCCCTCTCTCTGGATCTGCTGATCCCTGTCAGTGCTGTCGATGATGCTCCCGCTCATTTTATAGGATAATACATTGAACGGCGCCTATTTATCATTATAAGATGGAAACCATCAACTGGTATAATTAGATTCCATGGAGATTGGCATTAATCACAGTCACTGAACAAACACTGGGAAACCGAGCAAAGGCTACGACAACGGATGAATGGGCACCGCACAACAATCAACAGACAGAAATGTTCCCTTCCAGTTGGGGAACACTTCAGTGGTCCAGGACATTAAACCTTGAACCGTCCGGTGACCATCCTTCAAGGTGGACTTCGGGACAGGCAGCAGCGAACAGTGGCCGAGCAGAGGCTGATAACTAATTTCGAGACCAATAGGGAGGCCCTCAACCGGGACATTGGGTTTACATCACATTACAGGTGGCCACCATTGCACTGTATATAGACATACACACACACACACACACATACACACACACACACACACACACACACACACACACACACACACACACACACACACACACACACACACACTCCCTTACAGACACCCACACTCACACAGGCATCCGATCAGAGACTTAGACCACTCTACACTCATGCACACATATACACACTCTCTCACTGATACTCAACCCCCCAACCCATCTACGCACACACACTCACACACTCACACATGCACCCCCTCACAGACTTTAGAAACCCTACATCACTCACACGCATATACACTCCCACTCACACTCACAACCCCAACCAAGACAAACACACACACACACACAAACAGACAAAGACCCACATGCACACATATATTTTGTGGGGTGAATTTGTACTTGCTGAGTTACATTGTACTTTGCTCAAAAACTACATGAATTCATATAAACCTCAGAGCTCAAAAACTGCATGAATTCATGTAAAACTCTGTTACCTCACTTTTCAGATTAGAATCCATCTAAACATCATGGTATACACAGAGAACACAAGGGGCGAACACCTTCAACATATTGTCTAGCTATCACTCAATGTTACAACTAACCTGAGAAAGCAACGTTAAAAGAAAAAGATTTTGTGATTTACACATGAATGAAATAAAACTATCATGGTATTCGAACAGATGAAAGACTCAACAGACAATGAATGTATTTTTCAATGTTTAATTTCAGTCACATCACACTGTAAATTTTTGCTATAAATTCTGTGCCTTAGAAGTGAGCCCTCCACTATCACCTGATCAAGGAGCGGCGCTCCGAAAGCTAATGTGCTTCCAATTAAATCTGTTGGACTATAACCTGGTGCTGTGTGATTTTTAACTTTGCACACCCCAGTCCAACACCGGCATCTCCAAATCATGACTAAACAAACAGGTTCAGTTCACCAGTTCCACACATCACTTTTCATATGACTATAAAAGGGAACATTTACTGGGTTTGGATGGTATGGATGATGATTGCTGAAGGATGGACCATAAATCTTTAAACATTTTAAATCTTTTTTTAACTTGTATATGAGAGTATTAACAGGACACTGCAGGGGCCTATATTTGTTCTGCTCTGTTTATGAAAGGAGGCAGTTATAAAATAACAGATCGGTTGCATAAAGAAAACTCGGGTGGGTAAGTTTCTCGATACCTCAACACAAAGTACGGTACTTATTGACCAGTGTGAAGCTACTCCTGGCTTTAATGTCTGTTATCAAGTCCTTTCATAACCTTGAGACAGAGCATTGAGACTGCTGCTCAGTGACAGGCCGAAGCAATTCTGTCCCTATGGGCCTCTTACAGAGGGATGAGAGAAGGCCATTCAACACATATTAGCCTGTTGTTACTTGAAAAGGTGAAAATCTAGAATATTGGCACATTTCGCTAACAGAACCATTCAAAACAAAGAGATGTGTCGCTGCAGCTGTAGGAAGTGTTATTGAGAGGGCACCTGGAGTACATTGTGTCGTTTGTGTTTCTGTAACTGAGAGGGAATGGGCCTCCATTAAATACAGTTTACCAGCTGCTCGTAATCCATGGGTTGCTGTGTCATTTAATGTCTCGGGTCTGTTACACAGGGACAGGAGGAGGCCATTCAGCCTTTCCCGTTTATTACACAGGGCCACGAGGAGCCCATTCAGCCTCTCGAGCCTGTTCCAGAGGGACTGGACGTGTTTTTTTAACTTTCAAGTCTGTTACGCATAAATAATAGTTTTAAATTAATTTTGGAAGAGGAAAGACCTGATGTAAACATTAAAGTTCTAACTTTTAACAAGACCAATCTTGAAAGTGTTAGGCGAGGCCTGTGAAAGGCTGATTGGAATATCCCATTCACAGGTAAAGGGATGGTTGGAAAATGCAAGGCCATCAAAACTTGGTTTCAGAGAATTCAGAGCCGATGTGTTCCGATTAGTGAGAGGGGCAAAGCTGGTAGGTGCAGGGAGTGCTGGATGGCTAGATATATTGATGCTCTGGTCAAGGTAAGGAAGGAGGCATATGTCAGGTAAACAGAGCTGAGATCAAGTGAATCCTGAGAGGTGTATAAGGGCAGCAAGTGTATATTCAATGGGGAAATTGGGCCAGAAAAAAATGTGGACAAGCGATGGCTTTAGAAATAGGGTTAATGAGGCATTGAAGAAATTCTAGAAATCTTTTTATGGCAAAAGATTAACTCGGGAGAGAATAAGGCCCCTTAAAGTTCAGTAAGGCTACCTATATATGGAACCACGTATACATAGGTTGTAGGGATACTAAATAAGTATTTCTCCTCAGAGTTTAATGTGAAGGAGGTTACAAGAGCGAGAGAATGAAGAAATATATAATGATAACTTGAAAAGTGTCTATATTACAAGGAGGTGTTGGACATTTTAAAACACATAAAGGTGAACACATCCCTGGGACCTGAGCAATTGTATCCCAGATATTCGTGGGAAGCTAGGACATCGATTGCTCAGCATTTTGATGACATATTTGTGACATTGATTTCTACAGGTTGAGGTGTCAAAAGACTGGAGGGCTGCTAACATAGTGTCATTATTTCAGAAAGTAAGGAAAAAAACAGGTAACTATAGATCGATGAGCCTGACGTTAATGGTGTCTAAATTGTTGGATGGGATTTCGAGGAAAAGGATCGATATGCATTTAGAAGGACAAGGACTGAAGAGAGCTTTGTACATTGTAGATCACGTCTCACTGACTGGGTGGAATTTTTTGAGGAAGTGATGAAGATGATTGATGAAGGCAGGACAGTGGATGTTGTCTTTATGGAATTCAGTAAGATGACCAAAATGTTCTACATGGTAGACTGGTTAGCAAGGTCAGACTGCCTGGGATCCAGGGAGAGCTCACCATTTAGATCCAACATTTTCTTGAATATCGGAGACAGGGCGTGACAGTGGACATTTGTTCATTAAACATGGAGACCTGTGACCAGTGGTGTGCCGCAAAGATCAATAGGGGATCCACTGTCTTTTGTTACTTGTACAAATCACTTGCATTTGAATATATGAAGTATGGTCAGTAAGTTTGTAGATAATACCAAATTTTTTGGTATAGTCGACAGAATGATATCCCAGACTATAATGGGACTTTGCTGTGGTGAACCGAGGAGTGGCAGATGGAGTTTATGTTAGATAAATGTAAGATGTTGCATTTTGGCAAGACAAATCAAGGCAAGACTTGTAGGTAGGGTCCTGTAGAAAACTGCCGATCAAGGAGAACTCCATAGAGATTATCGAATCCCTACAGTGAGGAAGCAGCCTATTCGGCCCATCGAGGCCACACCGAACCTCTGAACAGTATCCCACTGGACAAACCCCTACCCTATCCCTCTGAGCCTGCATTTCCCATGGCTAATCCTCCTCGCCTACACATTCCTGGGTACTTTACGCAATTTAGCATGGCCAATCTACCATTATCTGTATATCTTTATACTGTCGGAGGAAAACATAACATCTGGAGGAAACTCATGCAGACACGGGGAGAATGTGCAAACTCCAAACAGGCAGTCATTCAAGGATGGAATTAAACCCATATCGCTGCGCTCTTAAGCAGCAATGCTTGCCACTGAGCTACTGTGTCACCTTGTGGTGCAGGTTCTCCGTTCCTTGAAAGTGCCGTCACAGGTAGATAGTGTAGTGAAGAAGGCACTTCGTGATCTTCCCTTTGCTGGTGCGTGCTTTGAGTCTAAGCATTTTCACGACATGTTACATCTGTACAGACATGGGTTTGGCCATTTTTGTAATACTGCCTTAAATTCTCGTCAGCCTGCTGTCGGAAAGGTGTTGTCAAACTGGAAAGGGTACAGAAGAGATTTAAAAGAATGTTGCAGGCATTGGAGGGTTAGAGTTACAGGGAGAGTTTGAATAGGCTTGGACTATTTTCAAGTGTTGAGGCTGAGGGGTGACGTTGAAGAGGTTTATAAAATCATGAGGGGCATAGATAAGGTAAACAGTCAACGTCTTTTACCCAGGATAGACGAGTCCAAAATATGAAGACAAAGGTACAGGTGAGAGGGGAAAGATGTAAAAAGGGAGAAAAGGGACAACATTTTCACACAGAGACTGATGTGTGTATGGATCGAGCAGCCAAAAGAGGTGATGGAGGGTGTTATATTTACACCATTTCAAAGGCATTTGGATGCATACATGCATGGGAAGTGTTTAGAGGGAGATCGGCCAAGTACTGGCAAGGAGGGCAAGATTTACTTAAGATGTTTTGTCGGTATGGACGATCAGACGGAAAGGTATTTTTCCGTGCTGTGAATCTCTGAGACTCTATTGCCTCTTGAGTGTATGACATAGGGACAGGAGGAGGCAATTCAGCTTCTGAATTCTGTCAGTCAGCTTGTTTGCTCAATTGCTGAGAGTAAAATACAAAAATACATCATTAAAATTTTGATGGTGTTTTACAGAAACACGAGAAAGGCTTTTAGTCAGGAGAAGCTGCAAGGAATATGAAGAGGCCATTCAGTCCCTCAACTCCATTCCACAGGAGCAGCAGGTGAGCACAGAGATATTGGAGCCTGTCACTCAGTAGCAGGAGGGGGATATCTACTATCGCAAACCTTGGATCAGGAGGCAGTCACTCAGCTGCCCAAGATTGGGACACAGGAACAGGACACAGTCATTCAACTGCTTGAGACTGGGGCACAGGGAAAGGAGGGAGTCACTCAGAGCTCGAAACTGGGGCACAGGAAATCTGGAGGTTAGTGAGGCCCCAGCATACTGTTATGCAGGAGGTGATTCAATCCCCACCGGTATGGTACACTGGGAGAGAAGGGGAGTTTGCTTAGAACAAACAGAAATATATGAATAAGTTGCATTGGTGGTCCATTCATTCCTGCCCCACCATTCACTAAGACCACGGCTGATCTGATTGTGATTTCCTCATTCCATTTTACAGATACTCCCCTCTCTGCAGCCTCTGCTCCTATTGTTGGTCATGTTGCACACCCAGATGCTGCAACAACACTCGCCATCACTCATCCAGAGGGATGGGTCTAACAGGATGAGTCAGGATTTGAAGGCTCCAATCACAAGAATTAAAACACAAAATAAAGGTATTGTCAAATGTTTAGTACTCGCACATTCGCAATCCAACTCACATAACCAGCCCATCCATTACATATTCAGGATGGAGCACTGTGTAGATCCGGCTAGTGTTAAGCTGTATGCAACCCAGCAATGTCCAGACTGAAACTCTGTGCAGTCCACACCAATGCTTGATCTATAATCATGGGCTAAATGTTCAGTGTGGGGAGCTGTGCAGTCTGCACTGGTTCATTCATATATAAACTCAGACTCTTGCATTGTTCAGTAACACTGTATTAGATCACTGCCCAGTGTGGTGAAAAATGTAACCAATGCTGGAAGTGACAAGATGTGCAGTTCCCATCAATTTACAGCTCCATATCTCGACTGTACCTTGACAAGTGGTGCTGCGACTGTGAAAATCACTGCGAGGAAGAGATGTAAATGGAAACAATTTAAATACCAATAATTCTGATAAAGGCGCATATCACTCTAGTATTTAATGATGACATAACTGAGATAATATCCAATGAGGTTTTGTATATGGTGCAAAGAAGCAAGAGGGGGATGGTGATGTTATAGTGGCTCTACTATAAGCCTCTATATAATCAATGGGAATTAGAGGAACAAATATGCAGGGAGACTGGCTGGATTTTCCGGAGCAATAGGGTTGTCATAATAGTTGATTTTAATTTTCTAACATAGACTGGGACTTCCAGAGGTTTAAGAACTTAGATAAAACGTAATTTGTTAAGTGTGTTCAGGAAAGTTTCCACAAGCAATATATAGAGGGTCCTACTGGGGAAGGGACAAACTCGACCTACTTTTGGGAAATAGGGGTAGGATAGGTGATGGAGGTAAAGTGGGGGAGAATTTGGGAAAGTGACTAGAGCTGTATTAATTTTAAAATAGTTATGGTTGGGACAAAATTAGTCCACGGATTCAAGTTCTAACTTGGTGCAAGGCCTATGTTGTTGGAATAAGACAGGGGATTGCTGGGGATGATTGGAGTAGGATACCGGGCAAGTGGGAGGGCTTCAAAAGTGAGATAGTTCGAGTTCAAGGTCTACATGTTCCTGTGAGGGTGAAGGGAAAGGGAGGCTGGAAGAGAGAACCCTGGGTGACAAGCGATATTGAGGCTCTGACCAGCAAAAAAAGAAGGCGTGGCTCAGGTACAGGCAGCTGGGACCAAGGGAATCTCTGGAGGTACACAGGGGATACAGGAGTTTACTGAAGAAGGAAATCAGCAAGGTGAAAAGGGGGTATGAGATAGCCTTGGCTGAGCAGATTGGTGTGAATCCAAATTCAGTATAGGAAAGAAAAAGAACAATCAGAGAGAGAGTAGGACGTCCTACAATCCAAAATGGTCATACATGTGTAAAACCTCAAGAGATGGTTGAGTTCCTCAATTCCTCCTTTGTGTTTATCGTGAAGAAAGACATGAAGACCTGTGACCTTTGGGACGTTAAATGACATATATTGGTACAGTCGATATCACTAATGGTACTAATGGACATATTAGAATGCTTAAAGTCAGATAAATCTCTTGGTCCTGACCAGACATATGCAAGAAGCGAGAGAAGACACTTCAGGGACCAAGGACCCGAAAGGCTGGGCGGTAACAAATGTGCCCTTATTCAAGAAGTGCTCCAAATAAAATTCTGGGAAATATAGACCAATAAGCTTAACATCTGGTTTTGGAAAACCGCTTAAGAAGGTTCTGAGATATAAGATATGCATGCATTTGGAAAGACAGAGTTTGACTTGGAGCAGTCAGCATAGCTTTGTGCGTGACAGAGCATGCCTTACACATTTTGTTAGAGATATAGAGGAAGTGACCAGAAAGGTTGACGAGGGTAGGGTGGTGGATATCGACTATGTGGATTTCAGTAATGCCTTTGATAAGGTTCCACATGGTAGGCCACTCTGGAAGGTTAGATCGCATGGACTCTAATGTAAACTTACAAATTGGCGACACAATTAGTTTGACGTTATGAAGCAAATGGCTATGGTGGAGGTATGCTTGTCAGACTGGAGGCCTGTGACTAGTGGAGTGCCTCAGTGGTCGGTCATGGGCCCATTGCTGTTTGATATCTATATCAATGGTTTGGACCAGAGTGCACAGCGTAAGGTTAGTAAGTTTGCAGATGACTCTAAATTAGGAGGCATCATTTACAGTGAGGAACATTATCAGAAATTGCAGCAGTACCTTGGTCAGCTGAGGAAGTGGGCTGAGAAATAGCAAATGGCGTTTAATATAGATAAATGTGACGTCTTGCATTATGGAAAGTCAAATCCAGGTTGGAGTTTAATGATGAATGAGAGGGTCTTAAGGCGTGTAGTGTAACAAAATGAGTTTGGAGATCAGGTGCACGGTTGTCTGAAATTTGAGTCCCAGATGCACAGGACAGTGAAGAAGGCTGTTGGCACACTGGCCTACATCAGCACATTCAGTATTGAGGTTGGGACGTTATGTTGCAGTTGTACATGATGTTGGTAAGGCTGCAGTTGGAGTATGGTGTTCAGTTTTGTTCACCTTGCTCTAGAAAGGATATTATTGAACGAGAAAGACTGTAGAGGAAATTTGCAAAGATGTTTCCTGGGCTAAAGGCTCTAAGTTATAGGCAGAGGTTGGACAGGTTAGAACTTATTTCCTTACAGCGTAGGGAACTGAGGGGGTTCTTATAGAAGTGTAATTCTTATAAAATCATGAGCGGCGTGCATGGGGTGAATACTTCAAAATTTTTCCCAAGGTTGGGGAATCGAGGAGTGGAGAACACCCATGAATGCTTGGAAAGGAAAAAAATATATAAAAAGGAACCTGAGGGGAAACTTGTTTACACAGAGTGTGGTATGTGTATGGACTGAGCTGCCAGTGCAAGTGGGTACAATAACAACATTGAAAAGGCATTTGGACAAATACACAGATAGGAAAGGATTAGAAGAATACAGAGCAATGGCAGGGAAATGGGGTGAGTGGGGATGGACACTATGGTTGGCATGGACCAGCTGGGACAAATGGTCAGTCACACTGGCAGTCTAGTGCAGTATAACTGTAAATGAGTGTGCTTTGGAGAGAGACAGAATGGGGGAGACTGAGAAAATATTTCATGGAAGGATATGTTCACAGGGTTCAGAATGCTGAAATGAAGATATTTCGCTAGTATCATGCAACACGGGTCAGTATTATGATGAATTATGAGTGAAGGGGATATTGGTGTGAGTTCAGGCGATGGAGAGTTTTGGATGAGCATTTGTTCTGCAGCTTTCTAGCTGGGAGTGAGGACAGTAGAGTCTTCGCCTCACTGGGCTGAATCTAACAAAGAACTGTCTCAGTGACAATTTCATTGAGTGTGACAGAGGGGTTGTCTCCACGATGCTAGCTAGTTTCCTGGTGCTATCTGACCAAACTCATCTCATTAACTACCCAGCCCATTCCATCGTGTCCCTCTCATTCAATGCCAGCCCGATTCTCCCACCCATCATGACTGGAGGTACTCACAGTCGCCTGGATGCCCCTGGATATTCTGTGATTCCTGGCAATGATGTCATCTCCAAAAGGCCAATTGTCACACGGTTGAACTTTCTCAGTTTGGATCTGCCCTGCACAGTTTACCAGAGCATGACAGCTAAGGGGAAATTACATCACGGTTTGACAACAGCAGCACGGAGGTCCTGGTGGATGGGCTAGTACAGAGGGGGACCATTCTCTTCTCAGAGGGATCACACCACCAGTCCCACTGAGCCTGGCCTGAGCTCCCCACCCAGCTCAGTGCAGTATCTTCGGTCTGAAGAAATGCCCAGCAATACAGGACAAGCATCAATAACCTTGCCCCCTTTGTCAGGAAAAGGGTCACCATATTCTCTCTGCTCCCTCACACTCACTGTATATCTGTTAAAGCACCGACCATCGAACAAGGCTCATGCTCCACCACTCTCACTACTGCATGCATCATCTTCCCTCTCTTTCTCTCTTGCATTTCTAGTGCCCCCCACACTGTCATAGAATATTCTGGAGAAAGCCAATTATGGAATGTTCCAGATAATGTTCCAACTTATTCCCAATTTCAGGAAAACGGCTGTGCCCCAGCGTGTAGCACGTAAGAGGATGGAATAGAGACGTACGTTTTTCAAATCACACACAATTAAAATCCATGATGATGCCATTCATTGCTTCAAATATGCTCCAACATTCATTACGGTCGATGGTGATCTGATGGTTTTCTCAGCTCCATGTCACAGGAGCTTTCACTCATTCAACCATCAGCTTCCAGTTACCGAGCAGACGATTCTCAGACATTTTTCCCCCTGGTTTCTTTCAGCATACGTTCAGAAGGCATTTCACATGGGGACGGAATCTCTGAACAAAATATTTCATCTGCTTTTTAAATTCATGCAGCAGTCATAATGCTTTCCACAGACCATTCAAAAACATGCACTTATTTTATGGTTATCGATATCCAATCACAAATAGTCATTCTGGTTATTTCACTTTTCTCACCTTATTGTATTCAGCCAAAGACAGCTTCTAAACACTTGTCTCGTTATAAAATACAATTTCTAGCAGAGAACGTTTTTATCCTCGCCGTTATCATGATCGTTATCTCAAATATACCTTTTACCTTGTCATGAATATTTCTCTTGCCCTTTGTCTGTGACTGATTCTGCGTGTAACAGTTACACAGTCTCCCACTCGGTTGGCTGGATGGTTGGTTTATGATGCAGAGGGAGGACACCAGAGCAGGTTCAATTCCCCACATTGACACAGATTACCATGAAGGGGATGCTCTCTCAATCTCACCCCATCACCCATGTGGTGATCTTCAGCGTAAACCATCATGAGTGGTCTCTCTAATCAGAGTTCTTTGGGACTCTATTCTATCAATGTTAGCACTTTAATTTTTTTTAACAAACATTTTATTGAAGAAGAGATTTTTATTATTATAATAAACCAATAACAAAACAACTCAAATAACTGAACAAAATTACACCCATGTGCATGAATATACAAAACAACTTAAAGTCTCTGAATGGACAGAAGAAAAACAAAAATAAACAATAAATAATAAATAAATAATATGGCTCAGCATAACAAACAATAGTTCTCGTTCTTCGAGAGCGTTATGCATTCATATGTTCATAATTCTTCATATTTGTTTCATTAGACAATATCATCATGGCTATATAAATGCTCTTATTACAGTGGTAGATAAGCCTATATCGCGGTAATCCAAAAAGGGTTGCCATATCTTATATAAATCTCTGCTTTTCAGTGCACCATACTGGTGAGAAAGTCCAAAGAGATATTTCCCATGACAAGCTTGCAACGACCAAACAGACCCGGGGGCTTTTCAGACATCCAACACAACAGAATATTTTTCCTCGCACAGGAAGTATGGGGGAGATACTATACGAATATTTTGCATCAGTATTTACTGTTGAAAAGGATATGGAAGACGTAAAATGTAGGGAAATAGATGGTGACACCTTGCAAATTGTCCATATTACAGAGGAGAAAGTGTTGGATGTCTTGGAACGGGTACCCAGGACCTGATAGGTGTACCCTAGAACTCTGTGGAAAGCTAGAGAAGTGATTGATGGGCCTCTTGCTGAGATATTTGTAACACAGATAGTCACAGGTGAGGTGCTGGAAGACTGGAGGTTGGCTAACGTGGCGCCACTGTTTAAGAAGGGCGGTTAGGACAAGCCAGGGAACTATCGAGCAGTGAGCCTGACCTCGGCAGTTTGCAAGTTGTTCGAGGGAATCCTGGGGGACAGGATGTACATGCATTTGGAAAGGCAAGGATTGAATAGGGATAATCAACATGGCTTTGTGCATGGGAAATCATGTCTCCCAAACTTGATTGCGTTTTTTGAGGAAGTAACAAAGAGGACTGATAAGGGCAGAGGGGTAGATGTGATCTATTTGGACTTCAGTAAGGGTTTTGATAATATTCCCCATGGGAGACTAATTAGCAAGGTTAGATCTCATGGAGTACAGGGAGAACTAGTCATTTGGATACAGAATTGGTTCAAAGGTAGAAGACAGAGGGTGGTGGTGGAGGGGTGTTTTTCAGACTGAGGCCTGTGACCAATGGAGTGCCACAAGGATTGGTGCTGGATTCACTACTTTTTGTCATTGACATGAATGATTTAGATGCGAGCATAAGAGGTACAGTTAGTAAATTTGGAGATGACACCAAAATTGGAGGTGTAGTGGGCAGCGAAGATGGTCACCTCAGATCACAACGGGATCTCGACCAAACGGCCAAATGGACTGAGAAGTGGCAGATGGAGTTTAATTCCGGTAAATGTGACGTGCTGCACTTTTGGAATGCAAATCTTAGCAGGACTTATACACTTAATGGTAAGTTCGCAGGGAGTGTTGCTGAACAAAGAGACTTTGGAGTGTAGGTTCATAGCTCCTTGAAAGTGGAGTCGCAGGTAGATAGGATAGTGAAGAAGGCGTTTGGTATGCTTTCCTTTATTGGTCAGAGTATAGAGTACAGGAGTTGGAAGATCATGTTGTGGCTGTACAGGACATTTGTTAGGCCACTGTTGGAATATTGCGTGCAATTCTCATCTCCTTCCTATCGGATAGATGTTGTGAAACTTGAAAGGGTTCAGGAAAGATTTACAAAGATGTTGCCAGGGTTGGAGGATTTGAGATATAAGGAGAGGCTGAACAGGCTGGAACTGTTTTCCCTGGAGCATCGAAGGCTGAGTGGTGACATTATAGCGGTTTGCAAAATTATGAGGGGCATGGATAGGGTAAATAGTCTTTTCCCTGGGGTCGGGGAGTCCAGAACTAGAGGGCATAGTTTTAGGGTGAGAAGAGAAAGATATAAAAGAGACCTACGGGGCAACTTTTTCACACAGAGGGTGGTGCATGTATGAAATGAGCTGCCAGGTGTAGTGGGGGAGGCTGATGCAAGTGCTACATTTAAGAGGAATTTGGATGGGTAAATGAATAGGAAGGATTTGGACGGATTTGGGCCGGGCGCTGGCAGGTGGGACTAGATTGGTTTGGGACATGTGATCGGCATGGATGGGTTGGATGCCTCTATGACTCTATGACTTTTAATAATCTTTGTTTTTTGGTGCACCATTCTGGTGAGAAAGTCCAAAGGGATATTCTGCATGATGAGCTTAAAAAGACCCAACAGACCCGGGGAGTTTTCAGACATCCAACACAACAGAATATTTTTTCTAGCCCTGAAAGTATGGAAATTTTTTTCCGATTTGCATCTGCGTAAAATACTCTGGGCAGGCCCAGGAATAGAGAAACTGGGTCCATCTCCAATTCGGTCCCCAAGACCCACTCTACCACACCTGACACAGTGCTCCAATATATACGAAGCCTGCAGCAGGACCACATGCAATAAGTAAGAGTGCCTGTAGTCATTCTGCATTTAGGACATGCTGAAGATAATCCCACTTTGAATATTGAGAGAAAATCTGTTGTCAGATAGACCCTATGAAGAATTTTCAAAAGCATGGAATGTGTCCTATTACAGATTAAAATCCTTCGAGCATTTTCACAAATATCCTCCTATGTCTCCGAAAAGATCTAAACCCCCAACTCTCTCGCACAGACGTCACGAAGCTGCACAGTCTTGTCTGAGATCTATAAGTGTCTGTTAAAAGTAAATTTTTAATCAAATTTTTAATCTGGATAAAACAGAAGAAGTCTCTACTAGGTACTCCATACATACGGAGTTAAATGATCAAATGATATCATTGTTTCTCCCTCAAGTAATACGTGGTGGCTCAGTGGTTTGCACTGCTGACTCACTGTACCAGGTTCACAGGTTTGGTTCCAGCCTTGGGTGACTGACTGTGTGGAGTTAGTATATTCTCAACTGTGTCCGCGTAGGTTTCCTCCCACAGTTACGAAGATGTGCAGGTTAGATGAATTGGCCATTGTTAAATCGCTCATAGTGTTCCAGGATCTGTTAGTTGGGGCATTAAACAGGGTAAACATAGGATGGTAGGGGAATGGGTCTGGGGGGGTTATTTTTCAGAGGGTCGAAGTGGACATGTGAGGCCCAAGGACCTGTATCCACTCTGTAGGGATTCTACTAATTCTAAATAATCCAAGCAATGTACCCCCCTGCCTGCCCACAGTTTACACCTGGAATCCATTATCCCCGGTTGACAACACGATGTACCAATTATAGGGTAAGAAACATGGTTTTGGCTGTATTGCCCTCGATCTGATGCATTGTCATTCATGTTTTAACAGCATTGATCATCATTAGTTTATGACAATATTCCATAAACGATGTCAATTTATCGAAGAACAACAGACTAATAAGGGTTGACTTTGCCTGAGAGGGCTCAATGTCTAGCCACATTGATGCCGATGTCTCAGCGGCCCAGGCACTCAAATACGATGAAAAAAAACTTAATTGATTGCTTTCAATCTGGGAGATCAACTCCCCACAATCTGTGGGGCAGTTGCAATTTTGTTAGCTTGACAAAGAATCACTTATAGTGCCAAATAAGAGAGAGAAACCAGCCATTTTTTTCTAAAAAAAATCTTAGATTACTTACAATGTGGAAACAGGACCTTCAGCCCAACGAGTCCACACCAACCTGCCGAAGCACAACCCACCCAGACCCATTCCCCTACATTTACCCTTCACCTAACACTGCCGGCAATTTAGCATGTCCAATTCACCTAAGCTGCACATCTTTGGACTGTGAGAGGAAATCGGAGCACCCGGAGGAAACCCACGCAGACACGGGCAGAATGTGCAAACTCCACACAGTCAGTCGCCTGAGCGGGAAGTGGCGCCGGCTCACTGGTGCTGTGAGGCAGCAGTGCTAACCACTGTGCCACCATGCTGCCCACATGCCTCATCTATCTGGGAAATATAAAATAAAGCATTCACGGGGTATCAGAAATGAGGAAGGACATTCATTTTAATAACAGCTATCCGACCTAGCCTGGATATTGGAAATGCCTCCCATCTTTGAAGCTCTTGTTTAATTTTGTTAAACAAATGGACATAGTTCACGTTAAATAACTGATCAAAGACAGATGTAATGAATATACTGAAATAGGGAAACCACCCCCGTGACCATTTAAAAGGAAACTAGCATTTGCCCTCAGTATCAGGGATTTCCGTAAGACCTCCCATAGACATGGCCTCCAACTTTGTAAAATTAATCTTATCGCCCGAAAGGCAACAAGTGAATTATTGCATTGCATCACATGAACTACCGAAATTGCGGGATTTGAGAAAAAAAAAGACCCTCGTCTGCATACAATGTAATCTTACGTGACTTCTATCCCATTTCTGGGGCAGATATGTCGGCATCCCTATGGATAGCCTCCACCAGTGGCTCAATCACCAACGTAAACAACAATGGCGAAATGTGTCAATCTTGTCGGCTGCCTTGAGAAATATTAATATTACTGTTTGGCACACCATTAGTGAGAACCGCAGCCAGAGGATCACGGTAAAGGACCCTCACCAACTTGATAAAAACTTTGCCTAGACCAAACCGTTCTAATGTACAGAAGAGAGCCAGCCACTCAACCCAATCAAATGCCTTCTCTCATCTAAAGGGATCAATAGCCCCTGGACAGATTGTTGTTGACATATTGAGTAACATCTTAACGTTATAGGAAGATCTGCGGCCCTTTATAAAGTCTATTTGGTCCTCTTTGGCAATGGAAGGCAGCAAAGTTTCTCGCCTTAATGCACGGGTCGCAGACAGGATTTTGAAACCAACATTTAAAAGTGAGATTGGCGTGTAAGAAGCACAATCCTCCAGGGTCTTCCTCTCTTCAGCATCAGAGAGATATGAGCCTCTCTTAAGGATGGAGGGAGGGGTTCGTGACTGTATGAGTGATGGAACATGTTAAAAATCAGCCCTGACAATAGGTTTATAAATCATTTATAAAATTCACTCAGAAATCCGTCAGGAAGGTGCGCCTTTACATTCTGAACCTGATTCACACCCTCCTGCGCTGACAATGGTGCATTAAGGCACAACACTAATTCAGGGCTTACTCCTGGAAGACCCAGGTTCATGAAAAATGACTCCATCTTAATCCATCTATCCTCATAATGTTCAGTCTGAAATAATTTGAAGAACAATCTCGGACAGGCTGCATTAATCTTTTTGGAATTGAAGGTAAGGATCCCAGTAACTTCCCTAATGGCTTGAGAGGGGCGGTCGTTTTCCTGGCTAAATACTTGCCTGGCTTATCACCATGTGTAAACAGCCTTTGATTTGCAAAAGTAAGTTCCTGCTTGGCTGTCTGTGTGAGCGTGGAATTCACTGTAGACCGAAGCGTTGTGATCCTCTGCAGCTTAGCCACTGAGGGTCTATCACAGTATGTCCTCTCGGCTGCCCTCAGCTGTGCGTCAAGCCAGCGTTCCTGCTCCCCATTCTGCTGCATCCTAAGGAATAATTATTCCCTTAGCATAAGCCTTAACAATTTCCCATAGAATGGATGGGTTACTGGTTGAATCTGAATTAATGACTAAGAAAGATCTGAATTCATTACAGAAATACTCAATGAACTAACTAGCCTTCAGAATAAAGGGATACATTCGCCAGTGTCTCGAATCTGTTATATTTCCCTTGATCTTAATCAATAAGTATGGTCAGAAATGGTAATATTCCCAACTGTGCAGGATGCCACTTAATCTAAGACTGTTGCAGGGATGGGGAAGACATCATCCCTCGTGTGGCAGTTCAGTGTGTTAAAGAAGATAATAAAAGCCCTACTTGTGAGGTAAATGTGCCTCCAGACATCTACCAGCTCTAGTTCTGCATACAAATCCACCAATTGGTTACATTATAACGAGGGTATTGAGGGACCTTTGGACATTCTGTCCACCGTGGGCTCCATAGGCAGTTGAAATCTCCTACGATAATGTGCCATGATGCAAGATAACTGACTTTGGAAAACGCATCTACCGGGATATTAAGAGAGTGCGCCGGGAGGGGGGGGGGGGGGGTGGGGGGTCGGTGGGTCTGGGGTGTCGCAATTACTATTCAAAATACTGGATATTTACCATAGTTCAAGGCATGGGAATTATGATCCTCTCGTGAGTGTCAAATACAATCTAGCAATTTAAATGGAAGATTCTTCTTATCCAGTATGGCTTCCCCCCTACTCCTAGTATTAAAAGACGAACAAAGCCCGTTCAACCGCGTCCTGCTATAACGTCAATTGTTCCTGGCATCAAGGTGCATCTCCTGCAATAGGACAACATCCACCCCCTCTGTTTTAAGACCAGAAAATATTTTTTTCTTTTGACTGGTCAGTGGCTCCCCTTAATGTTCCAGGCACACCATTTAAGCACATCATTATCCAGAACACACTGTAGCAACATTTGAACTCGAGAGAGGAAGAACTAGAATTACTGATCATTAACAAACAAAGTCTCATAGAGCTTAAAATCTACACAATCTAAAACTGCTACAACTGACAAGCTCTCAAAACTTTCCAAAACTAAACATAAAAAGAACAAAAAAACTAAACAAAATCTATAGGGGAATTTAACATGTCCATAAAGTTTTCGTTTTCTCTGCAGAGTCAGATGAGTTCATGGATCCATTAAATGCAATACGGAGAATCGTTGGGTACCAGAGGGAATATTGATCCGCGAGTTCCCTTACTCTTCTCTTGAAAGGTGTTAGGCTTGGGAGCAGGTGAGCACTTTGGTGATAGCGATTAAAGTTCTGTTATGTTTACTTTAGTGATAGCAAGGGATAGGTGTATACCACTGGGCAAGAGTTACAGCTGGGGGAAAAGCAATTACGATGCGATTAGGCATGATTTAGGAAGCATAGGATGGATATAGGCACATTACAACTGAGGAGCTTATTCAAGGAAAAACTACCATGTGTCCTAGGTAAGTATGTACCTATCAGGCAGGGAGGAAGCTGTAAGGTGCGTGAGCCATAGTTTACGAAGGAAATGGAATCTCTGATCAAGAGGAAGAAGAAGGCTTACGTTAGGATGAGATGTGAAGGCTCAGTTTGGACGCTTGAGGTTTACAAGGTAGCCAGGAAAGACCTAAAGGGAGAGCTCAGAAGGGCCAGGAGAAGACATGCGAAGTTGTTGCTGGATAGAATCAGGGTAAACCCTACGGCTTTCTATAGTAATTTAAGGAATAAAAGAATGACAAAAGTAAGATTAGGGTCAATCAAGCATAATATTGGGAAGTTGCGTGTGGAGTCAAAGGAGATAGGGGAAGCACTAAGTGAATATTTTTCAACAATATTCACTCTAGAAAATGACAATGTTGTCGAGGAGATTACTGAGACACAGGGTACCTAGAGTAGTTGGGATTGAGGTTCACAAGGAGGAGGTATGACAAATCCTGCAGAGTGTGAAAGTAGGTAAGTCTCCTGGGCCGGATGGGATCGAGCCTAGGATCCTCTGGAAAGCCAGGGAGGAGATTGCCGAGCCTTTGGCATTGATCCTTAAATCGTCATTGTCTACAGGAATAGTGCCAGAAGACTGCAGGATGGGAAATGTGGTTCCCCTGTTCAAGAAGGTCAGTACAGACAATCCTGATAATTATAGACCAGTGAGCCTTACTTCAGTTGTTGGTAAAGTGTTGGGAAAGGTTATAAGAGATAGGAGTTATAATCATCTAGAAAATAATAAATTGATTAAGGATAGTCAGCATGGTTTTGTGAAGGGTAGGTCGTGCCTCACAAACATTATTGAGTTCTTTGAGAAGGTGACCAAACAGGTAAATGAGAGTAAACCGGTTGATGTGGTGTATATGGATTTCAGCAACGCGTTCGATAAGGTTCACCACAGTCGGCTATTTTGCAAAATGCAGAGTAATGGTACTGTGGGAGATATAGCAGTTCTGATCAGTAATCAGCTTGCTGAAAGACGACAGGTTGATGGGAAATGTTCATCCTGGAGTCCAGTTAGTAGTGGGTCGGTGTTGGGTCCTGTGCTGTTCATCATTTTCATAAACGACCTGGATGAGGTGTACAAGGGTGGGTTAGCAAATTTCCAGACGACACTAAGGTCGGTGGAGTTGTGGATAGTGACGAAGGATGTGATAGGTTACAGACAGACATAGATAAGCTGCAGAGCTGGGCTGAGAGGTGGCAAATGGAGTTTAATGCGGACAAGTGTGAGGTGATTCACTTTGGTCAGAGTAACCGGAATGCAAAGTACTGGGCTAATGGTAAGATTCTTGGTAGTGTAGATGAGCAGAGAGATCTCGGGGTCCAGGTACACAGATCACTGAAAGTTGCCACACAGGTTGACAGGATTGTTAAGAAGGCATACAGTGTTTTAGCTTTTATTAATAGAGGGATCAAGTTCAGGAACCATGAAGTTATGCTACAGCTGTACAAACTCTAGTGCGGCCGCACTTGGAGTATTGTGTACAGTTCTGGTCACCACACTATAAGAAGGATGTGGAAGCATTGGAAAGGGTGCAGAGGAGATTTACTCTGATGTTGCCCGGTGGAAGGAAGGTCTTACGAGGAAAGGCTGAGGGAGTTGAGGCTGTTTTCGTTAGAGAGCAGAAGGTTGAGAGGTGACTTAATAAAGACATATAAGATAAGCAGAGGGTTAGATAGGGTGAGCCGTTGTCCAAGAATGGTGACGGCGAGGATGAGGGTGCATAGCTTTAAATTGAGGGGTGATAGATATAGGACAGATATCAGAGGTAATTCGTTTATTCAGAGAGTAATAAGATTATGGAATGCTTTGCCTGCAACAGTAGTAGATTCGCCAACCTTAAGTACATTGGACAAGCATATGGACGTACATGGAATGGTGTAGGTTAGATGGGCTTCAGATTGGTAAGACAGGTCGGCGCAACATCGAGGGCCGAAGAGCCTGTACTGTGCTGTAATGTTCTATGTTTTATATCATCAAATGATTTTTTTTTCTGAATCACCGCCGCTGAAAAATCCCGAAAGTACATAATCCTGGAGCCCATGAATTAAAGCCATTGGATCTTTGCCCTGGGTTCTGGAAGCTTCCATTAGTCTTTGTTTATCCCCATACCTATATAACCACACGAGGACAGGGTGAGAGGGCTGGTCTCACCCTGACCAGTGCACAGTAACCCGATGAACTGTCTCAGTCTTCATCCGTCCCTCTTCAGTTTCGAAGTGAAGGAATCACTGCAGCCAGTTCTCAAAAAATACTCACTGGCTGACCACCTACTGTCTGGGCCAGCAGACCGACAATGTGAATATTCTTCATCCTGCTCCTGTTCTCAAAGTCATCATCATGTTCAGTTAAAATACAGAACTATTTTTCTGGATGTTCTGAAGCAGTGTAATTTTGCACCACTGTCTACATTTTTCCCTACACTGCAAATTGCTGCCCATTCCTCGATAATCCTTGACTCTGTTGTTACTTCTGAATCTTCTGTCTGTGCCTCAAAAATATTCAATATCTCTGCCTCCAATGCTCTGCTGGGAAGAGAGTTCCAAATACTCTCACCACAGAGAAAACAAAAATTAACCTCAAGTGAGTGTGAGATTATTTTTGTCTCCTTACCTGAGAAAGGATATAATTAATTTGGAAGCAGTTCGGAGATGCTTCACTTCATGTATTCCAGGGAAGAGGGTCTTATATTATGAAGGCTTTAACAGGTTACTCTTGGAATGAGAGGTGATGTTATTGAAACATACAAAGTCTAGAGGAGTGTGGATCCCCCGGACCTGCCCCCATACTCTATCCATGTAACGCTGCATTTCCCATCACTAACCTATCTAACCTACACACCCCTGGGCACTTTGGGTAATTTAGCTTGGCCAATCCGCTCTAAGCTGCGTATCTTTGGACTGTGGGAGGAAACTGGAACTCTGGGAGGAAACCCACACAGACAATGGGAGAATATTCAAAATCCACATAGAGGGTTGCCCGAGGTTGGAATTGAACGCAGCTCCATAGCGATGAGAGGTAACAGTGCTAACCACAGATCCACCATGTGGTGCATCTGTTAGTTCTATTAGTTACGTGTGACTGACTAAAGAAATCTCCCTGACTTGTTCCTGTCACTGAACCTCACCCAGTCTGAGAACTTTATCATCAGACCTATCACCAATCTGGTTACATTTACAATTTGTTGTGAGCCATGGAGGAGTGGGACGAGAAAAGGGAACAGTGACACCCTCCAACCTCTGTCAGAGCAGGAATTAGGAGAAATTCACAAAGTGGTATTTCATTCCAGTGGGAATTCTCTTTCCCAAAAGTTTGCGATGGCCAGATATTTATATTATACTGAGGCTGGCAGGTGAATCAGGGATAATGGTGCATGGAGAGCAAAGTGCAACTGGGACCACAATGAGATGTGCCACGACCTAATTTACTGGCCGAATGCCCCCCTAGTATCCCTCAGCCCTGTGTTCTGATGTTCCATTCAGCCCTTCCAAACTGTTACACAGGGACAGATCGAGGCCACACCCATGGTTAGGTGCATTTGTGGAAATGTGCTTGTAAAATGCAGGCTTGGCCAGAAAGTGCCCCCACCCCCACCCCCCCAATCACTGTTTCCAGGCTTCCCCTCTCTAACGTCTGCTCCAGTTGTGCAACATATTGCAGCCCCAGATATGCTGGGAATACAGACCCGTCCCCCACCCAGGGTTAAAACAACAAATCCTCTGCTCTCCCTGAATGCAACATTTTACAACATGATTTCCAGGAGAATAACTCATTACTTTCCAAAAGCAGAGCGTGTTAAATTAATAAATAGGAACAAGTAGGTCAATTGGCCTCTCAAGCTAGCCCTGTAATTTAATAAGGACATGGCTGATCTACTCCAGAGCTCAGCTCCACTTTCTTGCAGACTCCTTGTATCCCTCCACACCTCTCTGGGTCAGGAAATTCCAGACATTCACTACCTTCTGAGAGAAGACATCGGTTTACATCTCAGATTGAAATCGATGTTCCTGATTCGGTATCTATATCCTCGAGTTCCTCACTTTGGCCAAGAATGGAAACAACTTCTCAATATCTACCTTCCCAAGCCCCTGCTGTGTCTTGTATGTTTCAGCAGTGTCACTTCTCATTCATTTAAACCCCAATGGATGATCACCTCACCATTTTAGAAATTCTCAATAACTAAACCCTTTCATCCCAGGAAGCTGCCAAATGTACCAACCTAGTTACTTGCTGCATCAGCATGCTGACGTTATGTTTCATACACAGGAAGACTCCAATCCCTTTGTACTGCTCCTTTTCTGGAAGTCCTCCCCATTAAATAACAGCCAGCCTTTTGATTCTCAGAGTCATCCTCAAACTCGGATGTATGTTGCACTCAGCTCCCTCCTTCAGGCTATCAGCATAGATTGTAAATAACTGATGCCATCAGACTGATGTTTGTGGTACTTCAGCAGATACATCTTTATCACAACGATCCATTAATCCTGACTCTCCGATTTATGTGTTAAACAGTCATCATCCCATATTAATACAGAATCCGATGTCCTAGAGCTTCTGTTTCCTGTAAGAACTTTTATTTTGTAATGCCTTGTGAAAAATCTCTGGAAAGTTCTGTGTTGACCAGATCCCCTTTATCAAACCCACTTGTTACATTCTCAGGCATCTCCAGAAACACTGTGCATGATTTTACGGGGTAAAATATAATTTCCCTTTCACAAACCCACACTGACTCTACGTGAAGCTTTTCTAAATGTCCACGCTGGGCAAGTTTTCCAAACTATACTAGTCCCATCTGATTTCATTTGGCCCATATGCCTCTAAGTTTTTCCCAGTCATATGTTTGCCCAAATGAGTTTTAAATGTTGCAGTTATACTTGCACCTCCCACTCTTCCCCTGGCAGCCCATTCCATACCCACACCACACTCTGTGTAGAAACGTTGTCCCTTCGTCCCTTTTAAATCTTCCCTCTTACACCTTAAACCCATTCCCTCTATGCTTGAACTGCCCCAGCCCGTGGAAAAGATCTTGGCTATACACCCTATCCATTCCTCTCATGATTTTATAAGCTTCTACAATGTCAGCCCGCAACCTTCTATGCTCCGTCTGATACTAACTTCAAATTTGAAACTATCTTCAACATGACAGATAACTAATACTCAGGCAAAACTACATACTGTTATTTGTTTTTCTCCATGTTACAATCCTAAGGCGGCATGAAACGCTTACTAGTGCCAATAAGAAGTTGAACATCTGAATTCCTTTGTCCAAAGGGTGTGATAATCACCACGGTGAAAACGTATCCGTGGCCAGATCTATATAATACCACATGGTCAACATTCTCCCTCCTGGCCTCCCTATGACCGTGTGTGGTTGTGTTTTCTTTTTCTGGTATTCAATAGAGAGAACCCCTTTCCCCCATTCACACTTTAATTTAAACCCGTTTTACAGAATCTTCTCATTCACCACTGCTAAAAGCCCGTTTATCTTTTGCCACACCCTCTTTTCCCTGCCACCCATCCCCCACTTCTGGCAAAGAGTTAAAATACCATTTTTCAATTGTATTCAGTTCTGAAGAAGTGTCACACTGGACTGGAAACGCTAACTCTGTTTCTCTGTCTCTGCAGATGCTGACAGACCTTCTGAGTTTCTCCAGAAATGAATAGGCACGGAACAAATTTTCAATTAAACAATTTAGTGGGCGGCACGGTGGCACAGTGGCACAGTGGTTAGCACTGCTGCCTCACAGCGCTAGAGACCCGGGTTCAATTCCCGCCCATGCCGACTGATTGGGGAATTTGCACATTCTCCCCGTGTCTGCGTGGGTTTCCTCCGGGTGTTCCGGTTTCCTCCCACAGTCCAATGATGTGCAGGTTAGGTGAATTGGCCATGTTAAATTGCCTGTACTGCTGGGTGAAGGGGTAAGTGTAGGGGTATGGGTGGGTTGCGCTTCGATGGGTCAGTGTGGACTTGTTTGGCCGAAGGGCCTGTTTCCACACCGTAGGTAACCTAACCAAATAACTATGGATACTGGAAATAAGATTCTAAAAAATGCTGCAAATATTGGGAGCTTTCACTGGACTTGAAACTTTAACTCTGCAGTCACTCCAGAAAATGGTACAACATCTGTTACTGTGCAATTTCTGTTTTTGAACAATTTCCCAATGACATATGTCAAAGATGCCCAAACATCTTGTCCAATATGGAGCGCTGTACACTGGGAACTGAACAATAACGCATGGTGCAGAAGTTTGTTGACTCTGAAATTGCATAAGGTTGGCATCACTGACACTACAGAGCTCTGCATCATGGTCAGAGAGAAAAGCAGAGGGAAACACGTTCACTTCGAACACAGAAGATGGCATTACGGAAAGGAGAAGATTCAGATTAGTACCTTAAATGGATTGAGTTTATGCAACAATTTGGAAGCGTGGCACCAAGGAAAGACTTCCAGCAGAATGAGAATATGAAAATGGAAGTATTTCCACATTAGAAACCAGAGTAGGTCACTGAGTACAGGGCTGATGGGTGAATGGGTTTCGGTGTGAAATGGGGCACAGTCAGTGGAATTGAATTGTAAATATTGAGGCTTAAACTGGGTTATCATCCGATGATGTAGATCACAGCAGCAGAAGAAGCAGAATTGTTTTCAATGACAATCTGTCACTTTTCCCTCAGGATAATCCATCCGTCCACCATTACCATCAAGCCGATCCATGGTTCAGTGACGAGTGTGGGTGAACATGCCAGGGTCGGATCACGTGCACCTAAATCTGATGACATCACATTAATGCGAAGAGACTTGACTGGCTACACTACGAACAGCAGGACTAACATCTGATACAGAGGGAGAAATGATGGCACAGTGGTTAGCATTGCTGCCTCACAGCGCCAGGGACCTGGGTTCAATTCCCGCCTCAGGCGACTGACTGTGTGGAGTTTGCACGTTCTCCCCGTGTCTGCGTGGGTTTCCTCCGGGTGCTCCGGTTTCCTCCCACAGTCCAAAGATGTGCGGGTCAGGTGAATTGGCTATGCTAAATTGCCCGTAGTGTTAGGTAAGGGGTATATGTAGGGGTATGGGTGGGTTGCGCTTCGGCGGGTCGGTGTGGACTTGTTGGGCCGAAGGGCCTGTTTCCACACTGTAAGTAATCTAATCTAATCTAATCTAATTATCAAATCTGTCGGCCTGTCAAAACCATACATGAAAGTCGATGGACCATTAAATAACTTACTGGAAGAGAGGACTCCACAAATATCCGCACCCTAAATAATGGAACAGCCCTGTACGTCAGTGTAAACGATGCAGTATCTGCACCGTCCTTAGCCAGAAGTGTTGAGTCGATTATCCACCTCACCCTCGTCATGATGCCCACAGAATCACAGATGACAGTCTTCAACCAATTCAATTCACTGCACGTGACATGAAAAAAAAACAGCTGGGCACAGTAGATATGACAAAGGCAATGGTCCCTGACCCTATTCCTACAATAGGACTGAAGACTTGTGCTGCACAAAAAGCCGTGTCCCTGGGGAAGCTGTTTCATTCCAGCTCCAACTCTGACATCTCCCTGGCAATGTGGAAAATTATTCAACTATGTCCAATCCGCTAAGAGGAGGATTACTGCAATCTGACTATTAACTCGTCCTTCAGTCCCATCACGACAGTTAAATGGGTGGGAGTTCTTTTTGACAGAGCTGTCAATCAGCACGGAAATAATCTCCTCAGTATGTGGAGATGGTGCTGTTGTGGAAATGTCACTGGATTACTAATTCAGACCAGACTAATGCTCTGACAGCTTGTGCAAATGAAAAAAAAAAATAAAATATCAAGATCTAAACTCTGGTGTCAGTAATAGTGATCTTGTATGCAATATCAATTGTAACCATCGATCTCCTTCCCCAATGAACTTTCAGGAAGTGAATCTCCCATGCTTTCCTGGTCTGGCCTAAAAGTGACTCCAGACACACAGACGTGTGATACACTCTTCAATGGTCTCTCAATCGGCCAAGCAAGACACTTAATTATATCAAACTGCACTAAGGTCTTAAAGGATGAACCCGTAGCGAACACCAGACCCAGCCTCGTTATTAGAAAAGGAAATGGGAAACACAATCCTGTCGACCCTGCAGAGATCTCCTTCCTAACAGCTGAGAGCTTGTGACAATATTTGCAGAGCTTTCCCACAGACTGCACAGAAACATTGTGACAGGAGTAGGTCATGCAACACATTGAGCTTTCCCTGTGCTCGTTAATGGCCGAACATCTCCTCAGCGCAGTTTTCCCCATAAAATATTCATATCCCTTAATATGTTTAAACATTGTGAAATACAAAAAGAGAACTTCTGCAGTGCCTTCAGCCCATCAGTTTTGCTCCTCCATTCAATATACAGGCAGTTCTCCGATACCGCGTGTTCATTAAATACAGTTTGGCTGCAATGTGATTCCTGTATCTTTTTCTCTAAAGTGAACTCGCATTCACTGTGACGCGATTCCTTGCCGGGAACCAGCTGAACAGCAAAACCCTGCCTCAGGATCCTCTCTCTGCAAAATGTACAAACAATGTGTTCAGCTAAAACAGGAATGCAATGTGCTCACGAAGGCTTGAAACTGAGCCTGAAACTGCAAATTGTAGACTACATTTAGAAAGAACTTTATTCCAAACTGTGGAGAGAATCTTGAGGAGACCTGGAATTCCCCATCGGCATCACGTGGTCAGTCAAACCCCACGTGCTTTCTGGTGAAAGGTACAGTGCTCAGTGAGTGACTGTAGTGTGAAAGTGTTACATTTACAGCACTGTTCCATTACAGCATGTGATTTAAAGATTTATTTAGACTGTCCTAATGCGTGTTAGACCAAATTTAATTTTTGGTTTTTACTTAAAGTTTTGGGGGTTCGCCCCTGACCCTCTTTTTACCATAGACCTATTTTTAATGTTGCACGATTTTTGACAACATGGTGTTGCACAGAAACACAGGTACCGCGTTATTGGAGAACAACCTGGAGTGATAGCAGATCTTCTACCTTCACAACGTATTCCTGCTCTGTCCCTATCCCTTTAGTTTCCAGAAATCCTTATTTATATTCAGCGCCATGCCTTCCACAGCCTAATCTGGGAGAGAGTACCCCTGGTTCGCCAGTCTCAGAGTGCAGACATTTATTCTCACCTCAATGCAAAGTGGCCTGTCTGTACCTGATACTGTGGCCACTTGATTTAGACATCCAAGCCTGGGGAATTACCATCCCTGCTTCCAATCTGTCTCGCCTAATCAGAGTGTTATATACTTCACTGAGATCTCCACTCATTTTCCTAAACCTAATGGAACACAAGTCCAGTCCCCGCGAACTCTGCTCCCACAACAAGTCTGTTACCTCAGAGATCAGTCTGGTCATCCTTTACTGCTCTCTCTCAATGTCAGTTTTGCCCTCTATTAGAAACAGAGATCAAAACTGCACACAATGCTGCAGAACGTTCGAGATGGTGTCTTACCAAGGCCCTGTACAGCTGCAGTAAGATACTCTTACTCCTGTACTCAAATCCCACTGCAATATTGCTTTCAGTGACTGGTGAACAGTGAGATCCAGATTCCTTTCAATGTTACAGCTCCCCACTTGCAGGATCTATATACACTGGTCAGCATGCCAATGCCATTCCCAGTATTGACTCCTGGATTCAGAACTCACTGCCTTACATGGACTCGGAGGGCTGCACAGAAATAAACAAAAATGCAGCTTAAGGTGCTTTATACAGCAACATTTTCCAACCACTCCCTTTACAACTGATAGGCTGCCATTCTATTGTTCCCATCAAAGGACACAACATAATATCTCTCCCATTGCTCTCCATCTGTCACGTATTTGCCCAGTCATTTCACTTGTCTCAGTCACCTTGGAGCTTTTTTACATCCTTCTCACCCACTCACAAGCTGACATTGTTTCGTGCTGTCAGCAAACTTGGGAATATTGCATTTGAGACACTCAACCAAATATATGATGAGTATTGGCAATAGCTGGCGCCCAAGCCACAATCCTTGCTATATCCTCTAGCCTACCATTTTTTAAAAAAATTGTTTTATTCGTACTCACTGTTTCCTGCCAGCTCTGCCCTTCTAAAACTACCATGTATTAGCCCCAGTCCCACAGGATTCGAATTTGAACAATAGGCTTGGGGCTTTCTCAAAACTCTTTCTGAGTTTCCACTCGTACTGCACTGACAGCTTCTACATAATTTTGCTCTAAGCCACTTTCTCAAATATGATTCCCATTTCATAAATCTCTCTTGACTTTGTCAATGCCCATTAATTTCAGTCCGATACTTTCTCTAAACTGTTTAGTTGATAATTTCATTCCATTCCCTTTTTCTCACCAGACTAAAGTTCCCTAGTATTGCTGGCAAGTTTTATTTTTTGTTTTGTTTTCCTCTGTGAATGCATAACTGAAGTATTTGCTCCATTGTTCTGACATTTCCCGGTCCTCAATTCTCTGGTATCAAACTGGAGGAAACCTGCGCATTTTTTTCCTCTTAATTTTGCCATTGACATATTTTCAGAAACTATTACAAGTTCTGTCTTATAAACTTTGTTAAGATATTCTTCAGAAACCTATCAATTCCTATTTTAAGGTACTCAGTGATTGGCCTTCCACAACCATACAATCACAGAAGCAAAGACTCTGTACTGTCAGAAATCCAGCACGGTCTCCATGAGACCCACTTTCTAACACAATAACGCCCGCCCCCTCACCCTCCCCCGCCGTCCCCTTTCTCACCTCCCTCTCACCCTGCACTCCTTCCTTCCCCTCAACCTCCCCTCTCTCTCGCCCTCCCATTTCTCACCCTCACCCCTCTCTCACTCTCCCCTCCCTCCCTCCCTCCCCTCTCTCGCCGTCCCCTCCGTCCCTCCTCTCTCACGCCCTCCCCTCTTGCCATCCCCTCCCTCCCCTCTCACGCACTTCCTCTTTCTTGCCCTTCCCCTCTCGCCCTCTTCCTCCCTCTCGCCCTCACCTCCCTCACTCCCCTATGGAGCCCTCCCCCCTCTCGCCCTCCCCCCTCTCGCCCTCCCCTTTCCCAACCTCACCCCTCTCTCTAATTCCCCTCCCTCCCTCTCTCCTCTCGCCCTCTCAGTCCCTCTCGCCCCCTTCACTCCCTCCCCTCTCTCGCCCTCCCCGCTCACCCTCTTCCTTCCTCTCGCATTCCCCTCCCTCCCCTCTATCGTAGAATGAGGCCATTCAGCCCCTTCAGTCACTTACACAGGAACAGGAAGACACCATTCAGCCCCTTGAATGTATTATACAGGAGCAGGAGGCGGCCACTCAGCCCCTCGAATCACTTACCCAGGAAAAGGAGGAGGCCATTCAGCCCCTTGAGTCACTTACATAGGAACAGGAGGAGGCCATCAGCCCCTTGAGTCACTTACACAGGAACAGGCGAAGGCCATTCAGCCCATTGAATCACTTACACAGAAACAGGCGGAGGCCATTCAGCCCCTTGAGTCACTTGCACAGGAATAGGATGAGACCATTGAGCCCCTTGAGTCACTCACACAGAAACAGGAGGAGGCCTTTCAGCCCCTTCAGTCACTCGCACCAGAACAGGAGGGGACCATTCAGCCCCTGGAGTCTCTTACACAGGAATAGGAGGAGGCCATTCAGCCACTTTCGTCACTTACACAGGAATAGGAGGAGGCCATTCAGCCCCTTGAATCTCTTACAAATGAATAGGAGGAGGCCATTCAGCCCTTGAGTCACTTACTCAGGAACAGGAGGGTACCATTCAGACTCTTGAGTCACTTACACAGGAACGGGAGGAGGCCATTCAGCCCCTTGAGTCACTTACACAGGAACAGGAGGAGGTCATTCAGCCCCTTGAGTCACTTGCATAGGAACAGGAGGAGGCCATTCAGCCCCTTGAGTTTCTTACACAGGAACAGAAGAAATGCATTTCGCCCCTTGAGTCTCTTACACAGGGATATCAAGAGGAGACCATCAGTCCCTCAACGCTCTTGGCACACCGGCCTTCATCAGTCAGGGCATTAATTATAGAAGTTGGGAAGTTATGTTGCAGATATACAAGACATTGGCGAGGTCACACTTGAAGTATTGTGTTCAGTTTTAGTCACTTTGTTATAGGAAGGGTGTTATTAAACTAGAAACAATGCACAAGAAATTTACAAAGATGTTGCACAACCCAATGGCAGGAGTTAAAGGGAGAGTTTGGATATTCTCAGACTTCTTCTTTAGAGCAGAGGAGACTGAATGGGGAACTTATAGAGGAATATAAGATCACGAGGGACATGGATATGGTGAATGCTCTCAGTCTTTTTCCGAGGTTTAGCGAATCAAGGACGAGAGGCATTGTTTATTGTTAGATGGAAGGAGAAAAGGGAACCTGAGGGGCAATGTTTTTACACAGAGGCTGGCACGCAGATGTAAAGAGCTGCTAGTGGATGTTTTTGAGGGGGGTACATTAACAACATTTAAAAGGCATTCGGACAAATATATGGATAGGAAAGGGCTTGAAGGATATGGACCAAGTGCAAGGAAATGTGTTAGTGTGGATGGATATTTACAATGTGGAGGTCGAACTCCTCTGTTAATTAAAGCAAACACCCAGAAAAGCTCACTTTGCTGTGTAATTTGTTAATATATGATTGACAAAACTCTGTCATGCCACAAAATAAAGAAAAGTAACAATTTAATTTCTTAACTTTAATAGTCATCATTAACAACAGCAATCCACAAATACAAGATCCCTTTTCTTAACTGATGACTATGTGACTTCACCTCGAAAAAAACGCTGTTCCTATAACCCACGTCTGAAACATTACATTCAATTAATCTCAAAACCACTGAGTCTCTGCCTGCTCCGCTGTCTTCACTCTTCCAGCTGTTGACATCCTTGGGTCATCTTCCTTTGTTTTTAAGTGCATCTAGTTTTTGCATGAAAAGGTATCTGAGGGAGTGTGTTAGGTGGCCAGTTACCTCTCCGGCTCTACAGCAGTTGCTCTGCTGTTCAATGGCAATTACTCTCCATTTAGATTTCAAAGTGCCAGGGGCATATACTACTCACGACATATTAAATTCTCATAATTTGATTATTTCCACGTGTCAGAACAATGATATTCAAATACCATTGTATTCTGGCATCCTGGGCATTATTTAAATGAATTCTTATCAAAACAGCAACCAAAACTCAGGTATCAATTTACCAGACGATTGTTACATTTGGAAAAACCTTAACATTAGCTAGCAGTTCTGGCTGTACATTATATTCAGCAAAATCAGTTCTGTCTGAAAGTGACCAGACCTACTTTCAGCTGCATAACACCATCCCCCCCATCTCCGTCCTTTTCAGGAAAAAGAAAGAAATGAAACATCAGAATGAAAAGATGGATTCATTTCTTTTCCTGTAGTTCTGAATCCCAAAACTACGAAATGCAGAAGTAATTAATCTCACTTATACCTTTTATATTAATTCTGCATACATATGTAACATTGCAAAATTCAAATGTAATCTGCACTTGTCCTTTAAATCTGCGATAACATATCTGCTATCACAATTGTACGGCCCACAACATGTATATTTTGGCAGTTAAAAGTTGATAACGTCAGACTCCAATGAAATATTTACATGTTTTAGTCTTTCAATCTGTCAAAAAATGCAGAAGGATTGCAGTTTTATACATTCATCTCCGACAACCCGTTTGTCACATAAACAATCAGGTAGTGTCAGGCCAGTACCAAACTCAATAATCTTCTTTCAATAGTGCAGCATTGTCTTTCCGGTGGATGTTCGGATTCTTTTTGACAGGTAGCCAACTGGCCATTCCATTCCATTATCATGTTCCTGCATCAATATCTCTCCAACCCCTATATCACGAGCAACAATTGCAATTGTGAAGTGTTTCAAAATATTTGGTGTAGCTAAAACTGGAGCGGTAGTTAATGCTGCTTTTGCGTTCTCAAATGCCTGCTGGAACTGTTCTGTGCACCAACATTTTAGGTCTTTTTCAGTAAACCCATCAGCAGTTCCACAACTCTGCTAAAGTTTTGAACAAACTTTAGCACTCAGTCCCAAAAATCGAATCTCCTCTTTCATCGAGGATGGTTGTGGAAATTCCTCAAAGCCCTTCGTCTTTGTGTTCCATGGGGTCAACCTTCCATGTCCAATGTAATGCCCCAAGAACGTCACCTCTGCCTTCTGTATTATTTACGTTTATTATCAGTTTTCCCTCTTACAATCGTTCAAGGAGCTCTGCAAACTGTAACATGTGATCTTTCCATTGACTTGCTAAAGATCACTGCATCTAACAGATAAACTGCACAATTTGTTAATCTGGCCACAACTCTGTTAATGAGTCTCTGGAAGTTGGATGATGCATTATTCATTCCAAAGAGCATCACTTTGAATTAATGCAGCCCTTTAGGTGAAAATGCAGAAACTTATTTCACTTTCTCTGATAAAGTTGCCTGCCAATAATCATGCAGTAAGTCCAACTTTGTGATGTGTGTGGCTTAACAAACTTTATGTATGCCGTCTTCGAATCTTGATATTGGATAGAAATCTGAATTTGTTGACCTTCTGATCGTGGACAGAAAATCGCTGGGCCTCATCAGGTTTGGGAAATAACAGAATCAGCGTACTTCACCCGCTCTGACTAGGTTCAATGATGTCTTCGATGAGCATTGCATCTACATCCTTCTGGACCTCGGTGGCTTTGTCAGGATTAAGCCAGCAGGAGTGTTGTTTATCAGAATAGCATTCTATACTTCCACCCCATACACAAAAGCTTAAGTCCTCCCATAATGGTTCTGCAAATGTCCTCATACTGCTGCAATGAAAATCAATTGGGTTCATTGCTCCTGCAACAGACAGCTCGCTGTCCTCTCTCACTCCTCAAGGACTTCCTCGTTATTTAAAGGATTGTGAGTCACATCAAACTCCATGACATCTGTATTTGATCCCTCACTTCGCTGGGCAGTAACTAACAGCTGTCTCCCCAGTTCCTTATCTCTATATTCGTAAGATTACAAATGTATTCACATGACATACCTGCTACCTTTTTTTCTATCCAGCATCTTTACCAGACAGTTTACCTGACTCTACTTCTTCTCCATTTGGAAGGGGACACTAAACTTGGATTTGAAGGGAGTTCCCACTATTGGTGGCACCCCCCACGAACAAAATAACATCAAATTTCATACTTTGTACCTGCCACTTACTTCATTCTATGCTCTCGTGCTGTTTAGCTAACTCACATACTCTAATCTCTCTCTCACCTCAGATACATATTCCAAGTGTGAGATCTCCAACTTCGGTCCTATTAATTTCTCTTTAATTAATTCCAAAAGACCTCACACTTCATGTCCGAATACTAACTCAAAGGGAGTAAACTGAGTAGATCGAGGCATCTCTAAAGGCAAACAATTTAATCGGACACCTTTATCCAAATCATTTGGCCAATCCTGACAGTACGCTGTTATCATGGTCTTCAGCACCTGATGCCAACTTTCCAAGGCTCCATGCGATTCAGGATGGGATGTACTTGATTTGAAGTGCTGTATGCCTAAGCTATCCATGATTTACTTAAACAGCCGAATGGTAAAATGACTCCATTCGACTGATGCACCTCTCTGGGTAGCCCGTACTGAGTAAGGAAATATACGAACCCCTCCACCACCCTTTTTGCTTAATAATCTGTCATGGAATTGCCTCTGGTAATCTGGCAGACATATGTTTAGGAAATATTTATTTTAACTTTTAGTTTAGAAAGAGGGCCTACACAAATAATCACAAGCCACGTGAAAGGTCCGTCGAATGCAATAATTGGCAACAAAGACTCTGGCTTTTCGTCCTGCCTGTGGCTTACCTACCATTCGGCATGTATGACACATACAGCAAAGAATAAACACGTCCTTGTGCATTCCAGGCCAGTAGAAATGCTTTCGTACATTAGCCTGAATCTTCCAGGTGACCTCCTGCAGGTAGGTCATGTGATCCCCGTAACACTTCCTGTCTGTATGCGATCGCCAACACAATCTGGTCAACTTTGGCCCATTTCTCCTGTGCAATAATCTGTTGTGGTCTCCATTTACATTTAGGACTCTATCTTTAAGTTGCTAACGCTCGACAATGTATTCTGATTCCTTTTCTGACTATACATCAATTTATGTAAATTTCTGTTGTAAGGCCATTAGCCTTTCAGGACGAAACACCTCTGCCTGACCCTCTGCCTGTTCAGGTTTTTCCTGCATTATTACATGACACAACGGGTCAGCTAATGAAACTTGCACTCCTTTGTCTTTCTATTTACATATTGCTTCTTGCTGTAACCTATGACAGTGAGATCTTGTTATTACACAGTCTGGAAAATTTCCTGGGTATTTGCCTTTTAACTCCTCAATTCCCTTGTCTTCCTTTGACTTTTCCACCACAAAATGTGTCACTCACACCTTGGATCCTGCTAAATTGTTCTCAAGAATAAAACGGTATTTCTGAAACTGACGGTCTGTCACCCACTCCCACTGTTACGTCCCCAATCTTGAATTGGATCTCCAACCCGGTCTTACACAGGGGAACACTAAATTTCTGTTCCCATTCCACAAATTATCACTCTCTCAGGTAAAATGTCAGAGAGAGTACAATACTTTCATCACTTACTTTGAAAGGCTGCGAGAATGTGAGGATTACAGATACTGGAGATCACAGTTGAAAGATGCGGTGCTAGAAAAGCACAGCAGGTAAGGCAGCACCCCAGGAGCAGGAGAATCGACGTTTCAGGCATAACCCCTTCATAAGGCAACTGGGGGATGGGGGTAAAGAGTTCTGTGAGATACGTGGGTGGGTGGGGGAGGAGCTGGGCAGAAGGTAACTTGGAAGGCAATAGGTAGATGCAGGTGGGGGGGCGATGGTGAGAGGTCATCTGACTGGGTGAAGTGGATGGTAGTAGGACAGCTGGGACCCTCCAACCAGACGGCATCAATGTCGACTTCACCAATTTCCAATTCTCCCGTCTCCCAATCTCATCCCAGACCCAAACTTTCAACTCAGCATCGCCTTCTTCTACTTTCCTGACAGTCCACCTTCCTTCCCACATGTCCACTCCACCCTCCTCTCTGCCTTATCACGATCATTGACACTTCATTTCCCTATCGCCTTCCCACTGACCTTCCCCTCAGCCCCACTTCTACACTCCTACTTATCTTTTACCCCCCCTTTCACACCCCCTCACCGCCACTTTCCATATGAAGGGCTTGTGCCTGATATGTCGATGTTCAGACACTGCCTGACCTGTTGTGCTTTTCCAGTGCTACAGTCTATTTTTGAATAATAGAGACTGAGCAGATCTCGTATCTCACAAAATTATACCTTGTTATCCTTTTCCCCCTGTTCTTTCTGAGTAAACTTTCCCCACAGAGGTGAATTCTTTGTAGAGAACGGGTACAAACTCCATACCCGTCCCCTGCCTAAGCTGAGCACTCTTCTGCAGCTCTTCAACTTTTCCTGGGGTTCCTTTACTACTTCCACCAATGCCACTGGCTTAGCCTCTTTGACCTGCCATCTCTGCCGCCCTTCTCACTTCTCAAACTTGCTGTTCATTCGCATGAACTCTGATCATCTCTGGAAGTGAGTTTTCAAATTCCTCCAGCAAAATGATCTGTCTTGTCCATTTTTAAGGCCCATGCTCATCTATCAAAATGGCTATGTCTAACTCTTTCAAACTCAATATAATTCAGAGCTGGTTCCATCATTATGTTTCTGAATCGTGCACTATATACTGCTGGTACCAATTCATAACCAATCAAATTGGCCTGTTTGACATCTGCATAACCTCTTGACCCCTCGTCTGACAGCGCTGCACCTACATCACTAGCTCGGCCGACCAGCTGAGTCTGAATTAGCATTACCCACAAGTTCTCTGACCACTCTATCTGTCTACCCAAGTTTTCAAATGAAATAACAAAGGCAGCCACATTTTTCTTATCAAAATATGGCAATGTTCTCACATATTTAATTATAGCCCTACGTTCTATTTTAACCTCTACCCAGTTAATTGGACTTTGCTGACTAATTCGCAACTTCTCAAGTTCAAATTCTCTCTTTCTGTTTCCTCTCTCTCTCTTTCACTTCTACCTCGCTTTCCCTTTCCTAGCTCTGTCTGTTTGTCTCAATCTTTAATCTTCTAAGTCCAGTTTGCAATCTTTTTTTTTCTAACTCTACTGCACTTACTGTCAGTTTCTCCCGTACACAAAAGTGCTTGAACAACTCCATTGCAATTTCAGCTTTCCTTTGTTCCTGGTTAAACCCAGTTCTAACCTATTTGCTAATTTTGAATATACGCCCTTTCTCTGTCTTTCTAAACTTTCTTGGCAAATTTGGAATCATTTTCAAGCCTCAGAACCTCTTTAGTAATGTTAAATCCCTTTTCATTTAATCATCCACATGTAACCAAAACTAAACATATTTTCCGACCTAAGTTTTATTTAAAGACCTTTGACAATAGTTGCCTCGTGTTGGAATCTGCTGAGACCTTTTGTACTCCTAATCTGTTCACATATGTCCCAATCCTGAATGACAAGCCCTTAAATTGTTATGACATCGATGTCGAACCCCTCTGTTAATAAAAACCAAGCATTAAAAAACTCACCTCGCCTCGTAATCTGTTAAAACATGAGTGACAGTGAACTCCCAAATTCCACCATTCAAAGAAAAATAACATTATATTTTATGAACACGAATAGTGAGCATCAAACAACAACTATTCACATGTACAAGACAACCTTTTCTCAACTACTTACGGACTGACTACAATTCCAAAAATATGCTGTTCCATTAACCCACTTATTGAACATTATATTAACGCAGTCTCAACATCGCACAGTCTCTGTTGTCCTGTTGTCTTCCAGCTGATGATCTCCCTGGGTCACCTTCTTTCTGTTTTTTTTTAAGTAAATCAAGTATATTGGAGAGAATTTTTTTTTCTCATTTGAGACCAAAATGTTAGCTGTCCAGTTGGCTTTCCCGTTAATTTTCAAAATACCAGGTTTATATCCTCCCCATGACATATTCAATTCTCATTGTTTGATTGGTTTCCAGATGTTAAAACAATACAGTTTATCTTCCAGTGGTTTCTGGTATCCTGGGCATGATTCAAATTAATTGGTTACTTTCGAAAGTACTTTTTGGCATTGCAAGTAAGAGTCACAACACTCTCCTTAATGGATGTGATAGATTAGGGGGCATTCTTCTTTCAGGCCAGGTATGTTAGATAGCTACCCCGTTTATCACCATACTCCAATAATCTCTGTTTCACAAGGGAGATTTCCCTCTTTGCTGTCTGGGTGAGCCCAGCATTCAAACTAGCTCTGAGGGCTGTAATCTGCTGCAACTTGGTTACAGACGGTCTGGCAAGGTATGCTGTTTCAGCTGCCTTCAGGCAAGCCTCGAACATATGCAACTGCTCTGCCTTCTGCCATTTCTGGGTCACCGAGTAAGAAATAATCAAACTCCTCGGATAGGCCTTGGCAGTCTCCAAGACCGCCGACGTATTACTGGCCGTACCCAAATTAGTGTCCCAAAAAAATTAAATTCCCCCGAAAAATATTCAATAAACTTGCTATCCTTCAGGAAGGAAGGAGACATGTGCCAGTGCCGTGAGCGTGTCCCATCGCCACCGACCTTTACCTCCATGTACACTGCTGCATGATCAGAAATGACTATCTTCCAAATTCTGCAGGACAGCACCGAATTCAAAAAGGTCAACAGGGCAAAAAAATGCCAATCCTCGAAAAGTAATTACGTGGCTGAGAGCAAAGAGATGAAGTCCCTCTCCTCATGGTGGGGACAACGCCACACACCCACCAGTCCAGCTCCCTGTTCAGATACACCAACTGCCTGGATTGCGGGGATGTACCAGAAAACCCCGAGGCATCCTGTCCACTGTGGGTTAATAAGTAGGTTACAGTCTCCCCTATTTCTGTATTTTGTGCCCCAAGGGCCAGCCACCCGGAAAGGGCATCTGTTAAAAATTTGAGGTAATGTGCGGGGCGCAGGATACATTCAAATTCCCATGCATATTTCCATGTATTAAAGCTTTACGAATCAAAAACCACCAATATTCATTCTTAATTTGGTCTGACAGATGAAATGGAAGATTCTTCTTGTGGAGTTAGTAACCCCTCTGCTTTTCGAATTAAAGGATGAGAAAAAACACATGTCTGAACACTGAGACCGAGCGGTGAGGAGAGAAGGAGGAGTGAGGCGAGGGCTGCCGGCAAGGTAAGGGCTTAATTTGAATTTGGGCAGTGGCTAAACGCGAGATACTGCACATGTAGAATCACCCTCCCACCCCCCACCCCCCTACTCTAACCGGAAGGAGAAGACTCAGTAAGGTAAGGCTTGAAGTTTTTTTCTTTATCATTCTTTTTCATATATTTAAGAGCATTGTTTGGGTTTAGTTAGTTAATGTAAAGCTATGCTTCCCATAGCAGTGGACCTCAGACCGTGGCAGGTGCCTCTTGCTTGAAGTGGGGCTTAAGAATTCGTCTGACATTCCTGACTCTTTCACCTGCAAGACATGTGTCCAGCTGCAGCTCTCGTTGGACCGCATGACGGCCCTGGAGCGATACTGAGGAGGTAGTGGAAAGCACGTTTAGTGAACTGGTCACACTGCAGGTTAGGATTGCTGAGGGAGATAGTGAATGGGTGACCAAAAGGTATAAAAAGAGTTGGAATGCAGTGCAGTTGTCCATTGCGGTCATCTCCCTCCAAAACAGGTATACTATTTTGGATACTGTTGGGGAAGATGGCTCACCAGGGGAGGGCAGCAGTTACCTGGATCATGGCACTGTGTCGGGTACTGCTGTTCAGAAGGGCGGGAAAAAGACTCGTAGGGCCATGGTCATAGGGGATTCTATTGTAAGGCGAATAGATAGGATGTTCTGTGGCCGACAAAATGACTCCCAGATGGTATGTTGCCTCCAAGGCGCTCAGGTCAGTGATGTCACTGATTGGCTGCAGAGCATTCTAAAAGGTCAGGGCGAACAGCCAGTTGTCTTGGTGCAGAGACGCACCAACGATATAAGTAGGAAAGGAGATGAGATCCTGAAAGAATAGGTAGGATGAACACGTGGCTTGAGGGATGGTGCAGGAGGGAGGGATTCAAATTTTTTGGACATTGAGATGGGTTCTGGGGAAGGTGGGACTATTACAAAATGGACGGTCTACATCTGAACCAGGCCAGAACCAACGTCCTTGGGAGAGTTTTTGACCCTACTTTTGGGGAGTTTGTAAACTAATGTGGCAGGGGACTGGGAATCAGTCGAGACTGGAGACTAAGAAGATGGCACTAATAAAGGGAAGGGTAGGCAGAGAGCAGATGAGCGCAAATATCTGGTGGCATGAAAGGCATCTACTTTCATGCAAGGAATATAGTGTGTAAGGCCGATGAACTTAGGACTTGGATTGGTGCCTGGGAGTATGACATTATTGCAATCACAGAAACGTGGTTGAAGGAAGGGCATGATGATTAACAATGAAATGTTTCAGGATATAAACGCTTCAGAGAGGACAGAGAGGGAAGCAAAAGGGGGGTGGGGTGGAGTTGCATTGCTGGTTAAGGACAATTTCATGGCTATGCTAAAGAAGCACACAATGGAGGTCTTGGGTAGTGAGGCATTATGGGTGGAGCTGAGAAATAAGAAGGGCGCAGTTACATTGTTGGGGCCGAATTACAGGCCTCCCAACAGTGAACGTGAGGTAGAAGAACAAAGATGTACTCATATTATGGAAAGATGTAAAGGCAATAGGGGAGTGGTGATGGGAGATTTTAATTTTCACAACATTGACTAGGATACACTTAACGTCTGGAAGGGGTAGAATTTGGAAGAATTCCAGGCGAGTTTTCTACTGCAGTATGTCAATCGTCCAACGAAGGAAGGGGTCATATTGGACCTGGTACTGGGGAACGAGCCAGGACAGGTGGAAGAAGTTGTGGTGGGTGATTTCTTTGGGGAACATTAGATTAGATTAGATTATTTACAGTATGGAAACAGGCCCTTCGGCCCAACAAGTCCACACCGACCCGCCGAAGCGCAACCCAACCATACCCCCTACATTTACCCCTTACCTAACACTACGGGCAATTTAGCATGGCCAATTCACCTGACCCGCACATCTTTGGACTGTGGGAGGAAACCGGAGCACCCGGAGGAAACCCATGCAGACACGGGGAGAACGTGCAAACTCCACACAGTCAGTCGCCTGAGTCGGGAATTGAACCCGGGTCTCAGGCGCTGTGAGACAGCAGTGCTAACCACTGTGGCACCGTGCCGCCCACAATTCTGCAAGTTTTAGAATATTCGCAGATAAAGTAGAAAGTGGCCCTAAGGGAAGAGTACTAAACTGGGCCAAGGCCAATTATATCAATATTAGGCTGGAACTCGGAAATATGGATTGGATACAGCTACTTGACGGGAAGTCCACATTTGAGATGTGGGAGGCTTTCAAAGATAGGTTAAAGATAGTGCAGGATAGGCATGTCCCGTTGATGGCAAAGGATAGGAGCGGCAAGATTCATGAACCATGGATGGCAGGAGAATTTGTACGACTAGTCAAGAGGAAAAGGGAAGCATACATAAGGTCTAGGTAGCTAAGAACAGAACAGGCTCCAGAGGAATATAGGAAGAGTAGGACAAGTATTAAACAAAGAATCAAGCGGGCTTAAAGGGGTCATGAAATAGCATTAGCAAGCAGAATTTAGAAGAATTCCACAGCAGTTTATTCTTATATAAGAAGTAAGCAGGTAACTAGAGAAAGGATTGGTCCACTAAAGGATAACGAAGGAAGGCTGTGTGTCGAACCTGGGAGAATGGGTGAATGATTACTTTGCATCAGTGTTCACTGAGGAGAGGGATATGATTAATGTGGAGAATTAAGATCGAAGTTTGATTAGTCTGGATCACGTTGACATAAATAGGGAAGATGTGTTGGGTAGTCTACAGGTTATTAACGTTGACAAATGCCCAGGACCGGATGTGATCTATCCCAGGTTGCTGAGGGAGGCGAGAGAGAAAATAGCTGGGGCCCTGACAGATACCTTTATGGCATCCTGAAATACAGGTGAGGTGCCAGAGGACTGGACGGTTGCTTATTTTGTCCCCCTGTGCAAAAAGGGTAGTAGGGATATTCCAGGTAACTACAGACCAGTGAGCCTGACTCGGTAGTGGGAAAGTTGCTGGAAAGGATACTGAGGGATAGCATCTATTTATATTTAGAAAAGAATGGGCTTATCAGTGATAGCCAACATGGTTTTGCCCGGAGGAGATCGTGCCTTATCAACGTAATTGAGTTCTTTGAGGAAGTGAACAAAGTGATCGACGAAGGAAGTGCTGTTGATATCATATACATGGACTTCCGTAAGGCGTTTGATTAGGTTCTCCATGGTAGACTAATGGAGAAATTGAAGTCATATGGTGTGCAGGATGTTCTAGAAAGATGGATAAATAACTAGTTGAGAAACAGGAGAAAGAGAGTGGTAGTTGAAGGGAGTTTCTCGCAATGGAGAAAAGTGACCAGTGATATTCCACAGGGGTCAGCGTTGGGGCCACTGTTGTTTAAATATACATAGATGATCTGGAAGAGGGCGCTGTTGGTATGATCAGCAAGTTTTCAGATGACACGAAAATTGGTGGAGTAGCAGAAAGCATAAGAGACTGTCAAAGAATGCAGAAGGATATAGATAAAATGAAAAATGTGCTGCTGGAAAAGCACAGCAGGTCAGGCAGCAATCAAAGAGCCGGAGAATCGATGTTTCGGGAATATCTTCGATTCCTGAATAAGGGCTTATGCCCAAAACGGCCTTTTTGGGCATAAGCCCTTATTCAGGAATCGAAGATATTCCCGAAAAATCGATTCTCCGGCTCTTTGATTGCTGCCTGACCTGCTGTGCTTTTCCAGCACACTTTTTCAGCTCTGATCTCCACCATCTGCAGTCCTCACTTTCTCCTTTTTGATATAGATAGACTGGAGAGTTTGGCGGAAAAGTGGCAGATGGATTTCAATCCAGACAAATGCGAGGTGAGGCATTTAGGCAAGAGTAATTCTAGAGCGAATTATACAATGAATGGAAGAGCCTTTGGAAAAGTTGATGAGCAGAGAGATCTGGGAGTGCAGGTCCATTATATCCTGAAGGTTGCTGCACAGATGGATAGAGTGGTCAATAAGGCATGTAGTATGCTTGTCTTCATTGGACGGGGCATTGAGTCTAACAGCTGACAAGACATTGTTTCGGCCGCGTTTAGAATACTCTGTACAGTTCTGGTCACCACATTACCAAAATGATGTGGACGCTTTGAAGAGGGCACAGAGAAGGTTTACGAGGATGTTGCCTGGTATGGAAAGTGCTAACTATGAAGAAAGGTTGAGTAGGTTAGGTTCATTTTCATTAGAAATAAGGAGATTGAGTGAGGACCTGACTGAGCTTTATAAAATTATGAAGGGTCTAGAAAGGGTGGATAGAGACAAGTTTTTTCCCAGGGTGAAGGATTCAATAACGATAGGTCACACTTTCAAGGTGAGAGGTGGAAAGGTTAAGGGGGAATACACGCGGTAAGTACTTCACACAGATGGTGGTGGGAGTTTGGAACGCGTTGCCAGCAGAGTTGGTAGAGGCAGGCACGGCAGGTTCATTTAAGATGCGTGTAGACAAATGCATGAGTAAGTGGGGAGCAGAGGGATACAGATGCTTAGGAATTGACCGAAAGGTTGAGACAGGACATTTGGATCGGCTCCAACATTTGTTGGAACACAAATGAGAAATTATAAAAGGGCTGTTCAAGTGGAATTTCGCTTCGCCAGAGGATTGTGGTGCCTAGATGATTGCATTTATTCAATGTTGTTTTTGTATGTAGTAAAATGGTATACACACAGAAACGTGCTGCTGAAATCAAAAGCACATGGAGCGGTGACAAAGAATCTAATGGCCCACTCCTGCTGCTCAGTCCTGTGTTGCTATGTTCGATTCAAATCCTCACAGCTCCTGCAAGGAGCAGATGGAGGCCACTTGCTCCAAATACCTGGTCAACAGTAAGACAGGATCACATTCAGTTCCTCAAGACTGTCACACATGGTTTGGTGTCCGTTGGAAAATGTTATTTGGTTCGAAAGACGTCTCTGGTCTCTTTACAGAATGTTTCCTCTCTGCAACTTGTGCTTCATTTGTTGGTGATATTATAGACAGTCCCCATACCTCAACCAGAGATGACTCACAAAATACTTTACTCTCTCTGATTGCAACGTTCAATAAAAGAACATTCAGGAAAATTACAGCCATTAACTTTGCAATTACTGAATATGAGGACAAAATGAACAAGAACAGGTAATTCGGATGATCAAGCCATTGCATAACATCATGGCTGATATACTGTTGACAGTAACTCCTCTTTAATGCCCAAATTCTTCACCCCTCAGCTCTCTGACAGGTAAAAAATCCATCTACCTCCTCCTTAAATGCTTTCAGTGATATAGCTCCCCTAGGTCCCTAGCCCAGGTCATTCCTGACAGTGATTACCTTCTGCGAGAGGAAAGCACTACCTACCCATACACTGTCACCTATGGATATGAAAAAGAGGCGAACACAGGGGCTCAGGAAAGAGCGAATGGCTTTGATACCAAGGCAGCATTTGACTGAGAATGGTATCGGGACCACCTACTTGTTTGATCTGAATGTGGATCAGGTGTAACCTTCCCACTGGACGAGGTCTTTCAGAACATAAATAAAGAGGTTTGGGGACAGTCGCCAAAAATCCTCTCAGTCCCGGGACATCGCTTCAGGAGATCCACAGGTTAGCCTCCTCAGCACAAACATCTTCAGCTAGTCGATCGATGTATTTTCCCATCATAAGATCTGAAGTAGGTATGATGACTGAAGATCACAGAATGTTCAGAACATGTTGTCCCCCATCAGCTCCTGAAACATTTTGTGTCCATGTGCAGCAAGACCCGGACAGCATTCCGGTTTGTGCTGTTAAACTGTCGGTAACATTTATGTAACAGCACGGCCAGACACTGCACATTTCCACAGTTAGAAAAGGAGCTCATTCAGCATCTCCAGCTGGTTACACACGGGTATGAGCTAGCATTCAGGAACAGGAAGAGTGACAGCACATTCAATATTCCTGGCTGTTACACAGGAAGAAGAGTGGCCTGTTCAGTGCATCGAGCTGTTAAACAGGAACTGGCAGAGCCCAATCAGACCCAAAAACCTGTTCCATGAGACCAGGAGGAGGCTATTCATCCCCACGAGACAGTTATACGGAACATGAGGGGGTCATTGATATTCCAATATGACAAACCAATGAAACCGAGACTGCACTGATAGAGGGCTCCATGATGTTAATCATGGTTCCATTGCTGTAGAACGTGTGCTGCTTTAACATAGTTTGCTGGCAATGAGGAGGGAAGCCAAATGATTTGTGCCAAGTCTCAAGGAGCCATTTTCCATCGCTGAGAAGACACACCCATCGTCTCCATGGAGGCCAGAATCTGGTGGGAATAGTTAACATTTTAGTATGAAGGTATTGTGGCTGCTGTAGGGATTGCGGATAATGAGACTTTCAGTGCAGGACCATACACCAAATGCACTGTATTAATGTGGGGAGAGTTTATTCAAAGACTGGCCCTCTGTCTCTCTCATGCGACATGGGGATTGGGTGTGGAGTGAGAGGAATATTCTCAGAGGCTCTTAAACTATAGACAATCATGCAACCCGAGTAAAAAAGAAGCCATGGAATATTTCACTGTGTCAGTGTCTATTTAGAACATCGTGAGTGACTGTCCTTGCCCCTCAAGTTTCAATGCAATCGCCTCTCATTCTCTCACAACGCCAGAGATTAATTTGCACTGTCTTCTCATGGTACCATAATCCCAGGGATTAGCCTGGTGAAAATCCATTGCACACTCTCTGTGGCAAGGTGATCATTCCTTATAAAGGTGAGAAAGCCTGTCCTCAACATCCCAAATACTGCCTCAAAAACACTCTCAGCGATGATCACAATAACTTTTTCCTCTTCGACATCTCCGTTTCTTTCCTGTAGCGTAAAAAGACTTTCCTTCTCTCTAGACTGCTGGAAAGAGTTAACTCTTTTATAATGAAGGTATTGTTGCTGCTGTCGGGATTATGGATTATGTGACGTTCATTGCAGGATCACGCACCAATTGAACGGTATTAATGTTGCGAGAGTTTATTCAGAAGCCAGAGTCTCTCTGTCTCAGTCTCTCTCTCTTCTCTCTCTCTCTCCCTGTCTCTCCTCTCTCTCTCCTCTCTTTTTCTCTCTGTCTCACTTGAAATTGGGAGTGGGGGTGATTGGGTGGAACGTTCTCAGAGGCCCTTAAACAATCAAGAACCATGTAATCTGAGTGGAAAAAAAAGCCATGGAACTTATCACCGTATCATTGTCTGTTTAGAACATCATGAGTGATTGTCCATCCCCCTTAAGGTTCAATGCAATCACCTCTTATTCTCTCACTGAGCTTCACTCACTGCTCATGGTGACAACATCCCAGGGATTAGTCTGGTGAAACTTGAGAGAAAGTCTATCCACAGTACCCCAAATAGAGCCTCAACAACACTCTCAGGGATTGTCAAAAAACATATTTTCTCTCACCTAGATATCGCCATTTCGTTCCTGTTCCACAAAAAGCCATTCCTTCTCTATGCACTACGACTTACATGGAATTTATAAGTCCCTTGCATCTGTACATCAGCATCAATAAAGCCAGCATCAGAGATACCTATGGAGATGTGCATCACTCTCGGGAAGAACTTCAATGAAATTGAATACACTAAAATAGGGGATGATCACGTACTGAATGGAAATGAGATGTAGCAATACAGAAAACAAAGAAAAAGGGAGCTATCTTTACCTTTATTCTTCTCTCCCAGGATGTATGAAGCCCTGGTCAGGGCAGCATGTTATGCAGATCTTGAACTGAGTGGCTGGTTTAGCTGTTCCACAGTACCGTAAAGAGTAAAACTATGGGTTCATAGTGTTACAACACAGGATAAATCTACTGATTAATGAAAACCAGCAACAGTGAAAGATTTATCCCATGCAGTAATCTGTGATAATTCTAGAGTCCAAATCTATTTAAAGTAACCATTAACAACTTTATTTCTTAAAGTATAACAGAGAATAATAAACGAACGACTATTTACAACTTCTTCCTCTAACCTGTCTTTGACCTTCCCTCTCCACAATACTAGTCCGATAAGACTCCTAAATAAGATTTACAAAACAAAACGTCTTATCTAAAATCCAGGAAGCTTTCGGTTCTTCTCCATATTCCTGTCTTCTTTTCTTCTTGGGCAATCTGCTTCACCACTTACTAATCAATAAAGGTACCTATAGGAGAGCTATTTTTCAGGCAGTCTTTACATGTTGGTAGCTTGGCAGTTCTCCTCTCAACTGTCCAATTTTCCATGGTCTTGTACCGCCAAACTATTGGATTCTATCATTGGCTGTTACGATTGTCAATGTAATAAATTAGAACTAGGTTGGAGGTGGGTATTTTGGGGTATAATTTAAAACTTGTTACAGTTGAGTTTGTTTCGAGACAATAAGCTAATCGGGTTGTTCAACCAAATGTTACATTATATCTATTTTTCAGAACTCTTGGTGCTGTCAGGTAGTTATTGTTATTTATTCATTCTCTCAAACGTACAGTGCACACACGTGTTCATCACAGAAGTCACAGGGAAATCTGACGAGGGAAGCATGAAACATTGACTTCCCTAAAGGATTTCAGGCAAGCAGATTGGTTTTTATAACAAATGATAATGGTTGCTTTTAAACTCCCCAATTTCCTCCATGAGATATCAACAGACCATTATTCTGTGGCTCTAGATTTTGAGTCAATGGCTTGACCACCATAAACTGTCTTCCCTTATGTGCAGAGAACAAGCTAAACATTCTCAACAGCAATTATTTAGTGACGGACATGTGATTACAAGGAACGTGAAACTGTTGTATCCGGATTGAACAAAGGCACAAATGGTTTAGTCAGATATTGCACTGAGACTGAGGACGAGACTGGGATATCATGATGGTGGTATTGGACAGGATTGGTGAGTGGGGAGGACATGGAGAAGGAAATCTGTGAAGGACAAAATGGATTATGAAGTTTGAGAAGAGTCTGGTTCCTTCTCGCACATCAGTGAATAATGTATAAATTGTAGTTTGATAGTTATAATATATACGGAAATGAAATTTTGTTTGGAATTGAAGACATTGACTTGCGCTTTCCAAAATGTACATATCATGGGCAGAAATTCAGTTCAACCCGATTTAGTAGACAAATATAAAGACTTACCAGGAACACCAACTATCGCAAGGATGGGATAGTAACTCCCTTTAATAATCCAAAGGATATCCTGGATCCGATATGCTAATGATATCCAAGGCTGGGAAAGTCAGTAAAGACCCAAGGATAAACTCCTGTCAATTGTTTGAACATTCCAGTCTAATGTTCGCAGATTCTGATACATTATTGGAACACTCCAATCCATGGTCCTCAGATTATGAATCATTATTTTAACGTTCCTGCCTAATGTTCTCAGATTCTGATCTTTCCTCCCCCTCTCTCTCTCTCTCTCGAGCTGCTGATCCCTGTTAGTGCTGTAAGTGATGCTTCTACTCACACTATGGGATAGCACATTGAACAGAGCCCATTTATCTTTCAACGATGGATACTTTCCACTGGGATAATTAGGATTCACGGGGATTGACATTAATCACAGTGACTGAACAAATAGCTCCATTTAACCCCTTTGCTTTCAGTATTGATTTTATTAAAATTCAAAAGAATTTACTCATTTAGCTTGGGATATGTGGGGGTAGCGGAGAGAAGGAATATTGTAGATGGTAGATTGATTGCGTGTAATCATTCAATCTGCCTTGGATATGAGAGTAATGTCAAAGGGTTATCAGAACATAAACAAGTTTCTCCGTTTATAAATGGAAACATACAGTCTGTAACTACTGATCAGTGATTATAATGTCAGTAAAATATGGAGAGACCTTTTCTAGTCCATTATCTGACAGGCAAATGTGCCTACGACAACATTAGTTATAACAGGCAAATGGCTTGAATATATTAAGAGAGAATATGACGTGACACACAATTCAGATGTTAGCCAAGGATCAGAGAGGGCAGGTGAGGGTCATGCTGTTAATGTTGTCGATGTCAATCAACTGTGATTAAGTACCATGCATTGCTTTTCAATTTCAGTGTGATTATGATATTGGGGACATGGCTGCAGAGACTGGAGGGAGGGAACATGATATTTCCCAGTCATCAGTATTGGGATGTTAGTCTTTATAAATCATAAGAAAATCAAATTCCAGGATACATCTCCAATGAGAAATGAGGAGAGCCAATATTAACCATATGACCAGAAGACATTGGAGCAGACATTTGGCCATTCAGCCCATTGAGCCTGCTCCGCCATTCAATGATGGCTGTTAAGCTTCTCAACCCCTTGCTTCCGATTTCTATCTGTAACCATTCATTCCCTTTACAATCAAGAACCTATCTGTCTTACTCTTAAATATACTCAATTACCTGGCCTCGACAGCCTTCTCTAGCAGTGAATTCCATAGATTTACCACTCTCTGGCTGAAGAGGTTCGTCTTTATCTGTGTTTGAAACGTTCTTCCCTTTACGCTGTCCCCTTGGGTCCTAATCTCCCCTCCATTGGAGATATCTTCCCAAAATCCACCCTCTCCAGTTCATTCAATATTCTTTAAGTTTCAATTAGACCTCCTAACATTCTTTTGAACTCTATCAAACATAGACCCAGAGCCCTCAGATGTTCTTCATATGCTAAGCGCTTCATTCCTGGGACCACTTTCGTGAATCTTATTGAAAAATGCTCCAGGGCCAGTACACCTTTCCTGAGATATGGGACCCAAAACTGTGCGCAATAATCCAACTGTAGAGCCTCAGAAGTACATCGCTGCATTTATATTCAAGCTCCCTTGAAATAAATGGAATCATTTTACTTGCCTTCCCAACTGCTGACAACCTGCAGGTTTACCTTTCAAGATCCTTGGACTAGCAACGCCGCCTGCCCCCCTCCTCCCCCGGAGTCTTCGGAACTTGCTCGCTCTTTAGAAAATAGTCCATGCCTTTATTTTTCCTGGCAAACTGCATGACCTCACACTTGCCCACGTTATACTCCACCTGCCACTTCTTTGCTCACTCCCCTAACCTGTGCAAATCCTTCAGCAGAAGAAAGTGAGGACCGCAGATCCTGGAGATCAGAGTCAAAAAGTGTGGTGCTAGAAAAGCACAGCCAGTCAGGCGGACGCTGAGGAACAGGATATTCGACGTTTCAGTCATAAAGCCTTGATCGGGAATGAAGTGGGTGGACGGAAAGGGGTTGAAAGGTGAATGGGAGGGGGTTGGAGGAAGGTATCTTGGAAGGCGATGGCTCAATGGAGGTGAGTGGTGAGAGTGGAAGATGGAGTGGATAGATGGGAAGGAAGATAGATATGTAGGACAGTTGGTGGTGCTCAGTTGGAGGATTAGATCTGGGATAAGGTGGAAGGGGAGGAGATGAGGAGACTGGTGACATTGCGTTGGATGCCATTGGTTGAAGGGTTCCAAGGTGGAAGAAAACACGCTCTTCCTCCAGACGAATCGTGGCGAGAATGTGGCATTGGAGGAAGTCAAGACCTTGCATGTCCTTTGAAGAGTAGCAGGGGGAGGCGAAGTATTCCGCCACAGGGAAGTGGAGTTGTTGAATGTGTGATGGAGAGTATTCTCTGAACCGTTGTGCAAGTTGACATCCTGTCATGTTTGCATGCACAGGATATTATCTGCCTAGTGTGGAAGGATCATTTGCGGCTTTGGATTGAGGTGAGGAGGAAGTTGTTGGCACAGGTTTCATACCTTTTGCAATGGCAAGGGAAGGTGCCGGGAGTGGAAGTTGGCTTGTTGGGGTGTGGGGGGTGGGGGGGTGGGGGGGATCACGTGAACCTAACAAGGGAGTGGTGAAGGGAATGGTCTCTGCAGAATGCTGATAGGGGTAGGGAGGGAAGTTTAGCTCTGGTGGTGTGGTCTCACTGTTAGTGGCAGAAATGGTGGAGGATAATGCGTTGTATCCTGAGGTTGGTGGTATGGAAGGCGAGCATCAGAGAGGTGCTAGAGGGTGCTACTGCACCCTCCCGCAGCCGAACCACCTCTTCGATGCTTCCTATCCCTCTATTCCATCTTAGCACTGTTTGAAAAATTAGTCAGCATGACCTGAGTTCCTTCATGTAGACCATTAAGCCCCAAAGCGAATTTTGTGGTCCCAACACTGAGTCTTGAGGAATACCACTGTCATTGTATGCCATCTTGAGAAGGACACTTTTATCCCTACTCTCTGCTTTCTGTCATACGCCCATGCATCTATCCAAGCTAGCACCTTGCCTGTAACACCAAGGGCCCTAATATTTCTCAATAGCCTCCTGCATGGCACCATATCAATTAATTTTGGAGCAGCAGGTGGATAACATCTACGTTCTCTTTGGTCAAATCTGCTCGCTACTGCCTCAAAGTATTCCAGCAGGTTTGTCAGGCATGAACTCCCATTGATGGAACAATGCTGACTTTGCACTATTTTGCTAAATACTTCCAAGAAATCACATCCTTCATGATGGATTCCAGGATGTTACCCACAAACAACTTTAGGCTAATCAGTCTGTAATTTTCCAACTTCTGCCTAACTCCCTTATGAAAGGGAGTGTCACGTTACCAATTGTCCAGCCATTCCTGATTTTAGTCATTCCTGAAAGATTACCATTTTCACTTTCACTACCTCTTCAGCTATCTCCCTTACAATGCTGGGGTGTAGTCCATTTGGTTCACGTGATTTATCCAAATTCAGGCCATTCAGTTTTCCAGCATGTTCCCCTTGTTGATGACCACCATACTCAACTCTGCCCTCTCACTTTCTTCAATTTTTGGGAAATTACTCGTGTCTTCCATCATGAACATTGGTGCAAGGTTCCTCATGCATTTCTTTGTTTTCCACTACAGTCTCTCCAGCATCATTTTCCAGTGGTCCATATTCACTTTTGCCTCTTTTTTGCACTTTATATATCTAAAGAACCTCTTACAGTCTCGTTTCTATTACTGGTTAGGTTAATTTCATATCTAATCTTTTTTTGCCGTCTGTTAGTCTTTGTAAGTTTCCCATTTCTCTAGTTTCCTACTGCCCCTCACCACATTATACGCTTGCTCCTTTGCTTGTATGCAATCCCTTACTTCCGTCGTCAGCCCTGGCTGCCTCATCCACCCTGTACCATGCCCCTATTTCTCGGCAATTCTCCTGAATTAATCTTGGAATCTGTTGCCATTGCTGTTCCCCTGTCTTTCATGCTTGACCCCTCTCCCAGTCATCCTACCCAGCTTCTCCCTAATGCCTCCGAAGTTGCCTTTATTCAGCTGAAATACTGTTACCTCTAATTCTATCTTCTCTCTCTCAAATTGCAGAATAAAGTCAACCATGTTCTGATCATTCCTTCCGAAGTTTACCTTCTGCCTAATCTCCCTTACGAATCCTGTGTCATTAAATCCAGTATCATCTGTTCCCGACTGGGCTCCACCAGAAGTTGCTCCAAAAAACCATCTCATAAACATTCCTAAAATTCCTTTTCTTGCAAACCATTACCAATCTAATGTTCCCAGTGCCCCTGCGTACTGAAATCACCCATGATTACTGTACTTTGCCTTTCCTACACATCTTCTCTATCTCCTGGTGTATCTTGTGCCCCAGCTCCTGACTACTCTTTGAAACCATGCACAAGACTTCAACTGTGGTTGTTTTACCTTTGTGGTTCCTCAATTCTACCCACGCAGATTCTACACCATCTGCCCTTACTTCCCTTCTTACTATTGATTTAATCTCATTTCTTACTAATAATGCAAATCTACTCCCTCTGCCCACCTGCCTATCTTTTCGATAGGATAAATATCCTTAAATATTCAGATCGCCTTGCAGCCACATCTCCATGATGCCCATCACTTCATACCTGCCGATTTAGTTCTGCGCCACAAGTTAATTTACCTTATTCCTGACACAGCATGCATTCAGTTGTAACCCCTTCAGTCCTGCAGTAACCGTCCCTCTTCTCATTTGCATTCATTTGTGCAGTGTGCTTGAAGTTTGATATGTTAAACATTTCCAGATGCTCTATCCTATTTGTGTCTGTGCCGGAGATTTTAAAAACCTCTCCTGAGTTCTGTACTCTTACCTCCTCTTTTAATTCGGCTTTTCTAATTAAACCCTATCACACACACACACACACACACACACACACACACACACACACACACACACACACACACACACACACACACACACACACACACACACACACACACACACACACACACACACACACACACACACACACACCTCTGTCTGCAGCCCCGGTTAGGATTCACTTGGACTCTGGATCCAACACAGTTCAGTTGACGACTGTCCCATCGGAGCATGTCCTTTCTTCCTCAGTCATAAAATGTGTTTATTCAACACAAAATACAAGGATAAAAAAGCTTTTCTGTACATACCAAAATATCAAAACTACAAAAAGATAATATTGTTAAATTACACTTACTGTGTGGAGCTATATAAATTGTCATGTGAATTACAAAACCATGCAAGTGGTGTGCAAACTTTATCAATCATTATTTGACTCACAGCTGCGATCCTGATTTCCCCTCTGCCAGTGATTCCCTTCACTGAGATTCCACCCTGCCTCACACACAGTGTCTAGAGGGGCTACAAGTTCCTGTTGGCCCAGAATATTTAAATTAATCCACCTTACTCCCGGAACCAATCTATTAGTCTATTGGATTGTGTTGAGCTGTCAGCAACTCAGCTCTGGGGTGTTATTGGCGATAAAGGATACTGGATGACAGTCAGTATCAACATGGTGCTCACAGGGTATGGCACCAGACAGAGGGCTTGCGGCCTGCGAGGTTCGAAGAAAAGTTTCTGTGTGTTCCTCCTCATGCTATCTCCTGATCTAACTTCGCATTCGTCTGACACCCCTTGCTCTCACTCACTCTGTCGCTCTTTTTTTCACTCTGTTTATCTCACTTCACTGTCTCTCTCTCTCTCTGTTTATTTCTCTCCCTCTCAGTCTAGCTCCGATCATTCCCTCTATTTTCAAGTTATCAAGTTGGAGAGCTCTTGGACGCATGGTGGGCTGAATGGCCTCCTTCTGTGTTGTATTAATTATGAAATTCTCTGACCCACAGTAACAAGTTTTGGTGCCTGGAGAGACAAGCTGGTCCAGTGAAGGACACAGTGGACATTTAACCATTATCTCTTCCTATTTTCTGACATGCAGCGACATCGAAATATCTGTTGAAACAAACAGATTCCTCAAATTAAAATCAACACACTTCTGACTGCCAGGCCACTGTGTTTAGTACCCTTTGTTTTTTTTATGCTGGTCTTTGCTGTACTGCGATTAGTCTCCAACTCATCCTCAGTCACTGTACCTGTGGACCTATTCTGGGTTTCCACACATCTCTCCCCCACCGCCGCCACACACTAGTTTAAACCCTCGTAAAGGACGATAGCAAACCTGCCTGCCAGGTTGTTGCTGCCAGTTCAAGTCTATCCCGCCCATCTTGTGTATATCCTATCAACCCGGGAATCCCAATGATCCACATATCCGAGATTGTTATCAGTTCATGTGCATCCTGTCCTTCTTGTGTGTATCCTACTGACCTGTGAATCCCAATAATCCTCATATTGTAAATTGCTGCCAGTTTAGGTTCATCCCGTCCTTTTTGTGTATATCCTACCGACTCGGGAATCCCAATTTCCACATATCCGAAGTGCTGCCTCCCCGACCAGCTCTTTGATCGTGTATTTAACCATGTTACCTTATGATTCCTAACCTCACTCGCACGTGGCATATTCTAATGTCTCCAAAATTCAAATATCCTTTCAGCACAACTCCAGCAAGGACTTTTCTTTAAACTGGATACACTTGATAATAAAAACGTCAGGAAAGTGGGACCACTGAATCTGTCCAATGACCGCCGGATCTGATATCTATGCGCGCCTCCAAACTTGTTTGACAAGGCATACATATGGACCATCTATTTGCAGATGGACACGGATAAACAGAAGATTAGAAAATGTCAGAGCAGATGGCTGTAATTCAGCCTGTTTACTTAGCTTTGCTGTTGAATTGGATTCTAGTTATTCTGTTCCTTTCTATGGCAGGGTCTTTACCCAGCATCCCCAGCGGGTCAGAAAGTTCCCATTGTCGTTGTGTGCACAGTCCTGCGAAGGGAGTATCCAGTGCCAAGCAATGGGGTTGTGGGAAGTCCCGGGGTGGCACAAGGAAAGGCTGCATGTAGTGACGATGGACTGAGGGAACTGAGAGAGATGAAATGGACATCCTCGGACACTGCCCTCAGGCAAGTAGCTGGGCAAGATTCCTAAACACCCAGAGGAACCCACGAACCACGGCTGCTTTTACAAAAACCTGTCACATTTGCTGCATTTTTCCATCGAACAAAAGCAAAAATACTGTAGATGGTAGAAATCTGATGCAAACACAGAGACATACTGTAGAGATAGAAAGAGTTAACACTCCCAACGTAGACACAGCAGACACGGGAAGAATGTACAAAGTCCACAATGACAGGGTCCAAGAGATTGGAAATGAACGCAGGTCCCTAGCACTGTGAGGCCGCATTGCTGTGTCACCATACTGGCCATTGCTCGATAATTGGGGATAGTATAGTTAAAAGCATAGATACTGTTCTCCGTGATCGGGATTAAGAGTCCTGAAGGTTGTGTTGCCTACATGGTGCTCGGGTTTAGGATATATCATCTGGGTTGCAGAACTTGGAGAAGGAGGGGACTGATGCAGTGGTCAGGGTCCGTGTAGGTACCAACAGCTGGACAAACAAATAACAATGAGAAGTGTGACGGGTAAGACAAGACTGAACTATTATATCAGAAGGCATGCAGTATAAGGAATATGGTAGATGAGCTTGTGACTCATCCATAAATTGGAAGGTTCGACATAGTGGGCATTACAGTGATATCGCTGCAAGAGGATCAGGATTGGGAGCTGAATATTCAAGGATATTCATCCTGGATAAAAGATAGTCAGGTAGGAAGATAGATAGAGTTTTTTCAGTATTAAGAATGGAATTGAATCAATAATCAATATTAAGAAATGAAATAAGGTCAGATGGTGTAGAATCTGTGTCGGTAGAATTGAGGAATCAAAAAGGTGGAAAAATACAGTTGGAGTTATATACAGGGAGCTGGGGTGTAAGATACACCAGGAACTAGAAAGATCTGCAGAAAAGGCAAAGTTAGAGTGATCATGTGGGATCTTATTATACCGATGGACTGGGAATTCAGATTGATAGTGGTTGGCAGGTAAAGGAATTTGTGGAATGTCTACCAGATGGCTTTTGGAGCAGCTTGTGCAGGCAGATTAGATGGGGGGAGCTGAAAGTGACAGTGATCATAATATGATTGAATTTACTCTGCAATTTCAGGTGGCGAAGTTAGAATCAGAAGTAACTGTATTCCAGCTGAATAAAGGCCATTGCACAGACAGGAGTGAGGAGCTGGGTAGAATTGACTGGGAGATGGGCCCAGCAGGAAAGACAGTGCAACAGCAATGGCAGGAGATTTTTGGAGTAATTCAGGATACAGCAGAGATTTACCCTAAGGAAAAAGAGACTTGTATAGGGAGGCTGGGACAACCATTGCTGACTAGGGAAGTCGGGTACAGCATAAAAGCAAAAGAGAAATGATATAATGTGGCAAAGTGCAGTGGGAAACCTGAGGATTGGAAAGCTTACAAAGACAAAACAGAGGGCAAACGAAATCAAATAAGGAGGGATATTATTAAATATGGGGGTAATCTAGCCAGTAATGTAAAGGAAGACTTTAACAGTTTCTTTCAATATATAAAGCATAAAAGAGCGGCAAAAGTGAACATTGGGCTGCTGGAAAATGATACTGGAGAGATAGCAGTGGGGATGAGAAAATGGCCAAGGAACTGAATAATTACTTTGCATCAGCTTTCATGGTGGAAGGCACGAGTAACACCTTAAACATTCAAGAGATTGAGAGACCAGAGCTGAGTATGATGGCCCCCACTATGGAGAACATGCTAGAAAAAAATGTAATGGCCCGAAGTTAGGTTAACAACGCTGACCAGATGGACTACATCCCAGTATTATACGGGAGATAGCTGTAGAGGGAGTGGAGGCAATCGTGGTTATCTTTCAGGAATCACTAGAGCAAGGAACGATCCCAGAGCACTGGAAACCCACTAAAATGACACCCCTTTTTAACAAGCGAGTAAGGAAAAAGACAAAAACAAACCCACCATCAATAGTTTATCCTCTGTCATGGGTAAGATCGTGGAATCCATTGTGAAGAATTAGATTTCTGAATAGTTGAAAGTGTTTGGTAAAATCGGGCAAAGTCAGAATGATTTCATCAAGGCAAATTAATGCCTGACAAATCTATTGGAATTCTTTGAAGAGGAAATGATCAGCTCAACCAAGCACAGCCAATGGATGTAATACACCTGGAATTCAAGAAGGCCTTTGACAAGGTGTCACACAGGAGATAACTGAGTATGATAAGTGCCCGTGCTGTTAGAGGCGAGGTAGTGCATGGATAGAAGCTTGTCTGTCTGGCAGAAAACAGAGAGTGGGGATAAAAGAGTACTTCTCAGGATGGCAGCTGGTGACAAGTGGTGATCTAGAATGATCAGTTTTGGAATCATAACTTTTTACTTGTTACATTAACAATCTAGATGAGGGAATGGAGGGCACTCTGATTAGATTTTCAGACGATACGAAGATAGGGAGATGGTCAGGTCGTATTGAGGAAGCGGAGAGGCTGAACAAGGATTTGGACAGGTAAAGAGATCGTCAGATGCACTCCAACGTTGGAAAGTGTGAGGTCATGCACCTTGGCACGAAGAATAGAGGCATGGTCTATTTTCTAAATGGCGAGAAATTCAGAAATTTGAAGTGCAAAGGGACCTGGGAGTTCTAGTGCAGGGTTCTGTCAAGGTCAGCTTGCAGGTTGACAGTAGTTAGGAGGGCAATTGCAATTATGATTAGGAGCATTTACTCCGAAAAGAATTGAATATAAGAACTGACTTGATACGGCTCTGGTCAGACCACATTTGGAGTATTGTGCTCATGTTTTAGCTCCATACCTCAGGAAGGATGTACTGATCCTGGAGCGTGTTCAGAAGATTTTCACGAGAATGGTCATCGGAATGAAAAGTTTGTTGCGTGAGGAATGTTTGAGTACTCTGGGTCTATACTTGATAAAGGTTGAAAGGATGAGAGTGAATGTAATTGAAATAGACAGGGTACTGAATGACCTGGAGAGAGTGGGTGTTGATAAGATGTTTCCATTGGATTAGAATCCGCGCCCACAGCCTTAGATGGAAGGGAACACCTTTTAGAACAGTGATAAGGAGACAGTTATTGAACCACAGAATGGCGAATCTTTGAAATGTATTGCCACAGAAGTTTGTGGGGTCAGGTCATTGAGTATGTTTGAGAGGGAGATAGATAGTTTTTGATTATCCAGGGGATGAAGGGTTACGGGGAGAAGGTCGGAGAGTGGGTTTGAGAAACCTATCAGAGATGATTGAATGACGGAGAAGACCCGATGGGCTAACTGTCCTAATTTATGCTCCAATGCCTTATAGTCTTCTGGTCTAAACCTTAAGGAAGTACCTTGCATCTCTGAGAAGACAGATGCATGTTCTTCATGAAGGTGATATGCTTTTGGGAATAGTTAACTGTTTTAAAATGAATGTATTGCGGCCGCTGTCGGGGTGGTGGATAATATGATATTCAGTGCAGCATCACATACCAACTGCACTGTATTAATGTGCGGAGAGTATATTCAAAACTTGGACCTCTCCGTCTCTCTCAATGGGGAGTAGGGGTTGGGGTGGGTAGGCGTAACGTCCACCCAAGCACTTAAACTATCCTGAATCATGCATCCCGAGTGAAATAGCAGTCATGGAATTTATCACATTGTCTGTTTAGAATAAAAGGAGTGATTGTCCATCCCTCTCAGGGTTCAATGCAATCACCTCTTATTCTCTCACAGCGCTGGAGATTAACCTTCACTCACTCCTCATGGTGCCATCATCCCAGGGATTAATCTGGTGGAACTCCTCTTCACTCTCCCTGTGGGAAGGAGATCACTCCATATAAAGGAAAGAAAATCTGTCCACAATACCCCAAATACTGCCTCAACAACACTCTCAGGTTTGATCACAATAATTCCTTTCCCTCATTTAGCTGGCTCCGTTTCTTCCGTGTGAAACAGGAAACCATTCATTTTCATCGCACTGCCACTGATGTAGAAGTTAAAAAACATCCTCACATCTGTAGGTCAGCATTAATAAAGCCAGCACCAGAGGTGCCCATGGAGATGGACATAACTCTTGGAAGAGACCCAATCACAAAGAATACATCTAAAACAATGTATGGCTACCTAACTGAATGGAAATGAGTCGTTGGAATATGGGATGCAGGCAGAGGAATGGAGCTACCTTACCTTTTGTTCTGCCCTCACAGGATGTGTGCAGCCCTGGTCAGGCCAGCATGTTATGTCGATCTTGAACTGAGTGGCTGGTTCAGCTGCTCCACAGGACCATAAATAGTAAAGCAAATTGCCATGGGTTTGCAGTTAAACAGAGACTTGACCAGAGAAGGATGACCCACTGCCTTCTCTAATGGGCATAAGGCAAGCCGATATCAACAGATTATTATTCTGTTGTTCTAGAATACGAGTCAATGACGTGACCCACCATACACTGTCTGCCCATCTTTCAGATTTTGTGCAGAGAACAAGTTAAACATCTCAAATGCAATTATTTTCCAATGGACACGTGGTTAGAAGGGACATGAAACAGATGTATCTGGAATTAACAAAGGCACAAACGATGGTTTATTCATGAATTGAACTGAGGCTGAGGAGGAGACTGGGACATATTAATTGTGGTACGGGATAGGATTGGTGTGTGGGGAGGATATGGAGATGTACCCTTTTCAGGACAAAACGAATTAAAGAGGTTGAGAACAGTATGTTTTATCCTCGCGTGTTGGTAAGTAATTTGTAAATAATAGTTCGCTAGTTATAATTTCTAAGGAATAGAATCTTTGATTGGAGCTGAAAATGTTGGGTTGCACCTTTACAAAATCTGCATATCATGAGCATCGAATCAGTTCAGACCGTTTCACTAAACAGACAGGGCGACTTACCAGGAACACCAACTGTAGCAAGGATAGGATAGTAACCAGCTTGAATAACCATCAGTACATCTTGAATCCGCGATGCTAATGATATCCAAGGTTGGGAAAGCCAGTACAGACCATAGGATAAACTCCTATCCATTGTTGGGACATTCCAGTCTAATGTTCCCAAATTCCCATCTCTCCTGCCCTTCTCTCTGAAGCTGCTAATCCCTGTTACTGCTGTTGGCCATGCTCCCGCTCATACTATGGGATACAACACTGAAAGCATGCCCTTATTGATAGAAGAGAGGAACTCTCTAGGGATGCATACGATCCATGGAGACTAACATCATTACAATCACTGAACAAATAGCTCCAGTTAACCCCTTTGAATTCAATGCTACTTTATTAAAATTCAAAATAACGTTAAACATTTATGCATTCTCGGTGTGATATGCGAGTGTGACTGAAAGAAGGAATGTTGCAGATGGCAGATTGATTGTGTGTAACCATTCAGTCAGCTTTGGATATGGAAGTAATGCCAGAAGTTTAATGGAACATAAACATGCTTCTCTGTTCATAAATACAGAAATAAATTCAATAACTACTGATCAGTCATTGCAAAATCGGTTAAACATCGAGAAAACATCTATCAACCAAGATCTGATAGCAAAATGTGCCAAAAAAAAACGTGGGTTACAACAAACAAACGGCATGGATACGTTAACAGAGAATTACACATGACAAACACAGTTCAGATTGTTATTCCAGGATTAGGAAGGGCAGGTGTGGGTCATGCTGTTGATGTTATCGATGTTAAGGAACTGTCATGAAGTGTCATTTAATGGACTTCAATTACATTGTGATTGTGATATTGGGGCAAAGACAGAAGACAGAGAGGATTGGGGGACATGGCTGATTAGACTGGGTGGAGGGACAGTGATGTTCCTCATTTACCAGAATTGGAATGTTACACTTCATAACTCATATAAGGAACAGATTCAAGAATATAACTACAATGAGGAATTAGCAGACACAATATTAATGAAATACGTTTATGCAATATAAAATACAGGAACAAAATTATTTTCTGCACACACCAATATATGCAAATTACAAGGAGATAAGGATATTAAAATACACTCTTGATATTGAGCTGTATAAATTGAAACGTGAATTACATAACAAACTTTATCAATCATTATTTGACCCACAGCTAAGATCGTGATTTCACTCCTGTCAGTGAGTCCCCTCACTGAGATTCTCTGGCCTAGTCTCTCATACAGTATCGGTGAGGGGTGTGTGTGGGGGGAGGGTGTCGTGGAGACGGGGTGGTGGTTATCATTTCCTGCTGCTCCTGGCACAGTCTATTTAAAAACTCTGCTTTCTCCATGGAACCAATCTATTGGTCTAATGAGTTCTGTTTCACTGTCAGTAACCCAGCTCTGTGATATTGTTGGAAATACATAATCTGGGATGACAGGTATTATCAGCACAGTGCTCACAATGCACGGAGCCTAGACAAAGGGGTTGCCGTCCAGAAAAATTTCTGAATGAAACTTATAACTTCTGTCTGTCCATATTTATCTACCGTAATGCAGTCTTCTGATCTACCTAACTTCACCCTCATCTAACACCTATTTCTCTCACACTCAGTCAGTCGCTCCCCTTTCTATACATTCTCAGTTTATGTCGCTTCACTTGCTTTCTCTCTGTTTATTTCTATCTCACACAATCTCTCTACACACACTCTCTCTGTCTCCAATTGTGCAGTTGGAGAGCTTGCGACTCTACGATGGGCTGAATGGCCTACTTCCATGCCATAATGTTTGAGGTTCTCTGACCCACAATAAATACTTCCTGGACAGACATGCTGGTCCGGTGACAGGTACAGTGCGCAATCACCATTATCTTTTCCTGCTCTTCTCTGGTGTACAGCTGCCTTGAAATGTCTGTTCAAACAAAACAGACTGAATAAAATTCGAGCAGTCGAGAAGGCGTTCATGAGTGTGTGTTTCAATCAGGATTTATGAAGGATGAGAATCCAGAAAAAAATTAAACAATGAATGAAAAACAGGGTAACACAAGAAATGGCAGCTGAGTACAACACGTGGTTCCAAGTAGGTCTCATGGTATTACCAATAGGTTATCAATCCAGAAAAATCAGCTCATGTTGTGGATCGAGGTTGAATCCCGCCACTGCAGATGGTGAAAATTCAATTCAATAATGTAAAAATATCCTTGGAATTAAGAATCTACTGCTGAGAATGAAATCATTGCCGATTGTCAGAAAAATCCACCTGGTTCGCTAATATCCTGCAATGAAGGAATCCTCACCTGGTCTGGCTGACATGCAATTCCAGACCCAAAGCAATGTCATTGACTCCCAGTCGCCCCCTGAAAAGGTCTAATGAGTCATTCAGTTGTTCCAATCGCTACAACGTTTCAAACAAATGAAACGGGATGGAGCACCTGGCATCAAAATGGGGACCGGAAAAGTCAACATTAGAAACATCACTGTAGAACCTACAAAATCTTCCTTACTAACATCTGAGGTCTAGTACCAACATTGGAACAACTGCCTTACAGACTAGTCAAGAAACAGCCTGACATAGCCATACTCACGGAATCATACCTTACAGAAATAACAGAAATTAAACATGGACAAAGGAGTATCTCACTGATTACTACGTAACGTCGTTCCTCATCTGAATCAGTACTCCTCCATGTTAAACAACACTTTGAGAAAGCACTGACTGTGGCAAGGGCACAAAGTGTGTTCTGGTCTGGGAGATTTCAAAGTCGACCATCAAGAATGGTTTTGGCAGCAGTACTACTGATCACGCTGGTCGGGTCCTAAAGGACATAGCTATAGATTCGGTCTGCAGCAGATGGTGAGGGAAAGAACGAGAGGCTTAAAAAACATACCTGACCAACCTACAAACTGCAGATGTATATGTCCATGACAGTCAGTGCTTTCTCCAAGTGTTGTTTAACATGGAGGAGGGCTGATTCAGATAAGGAACGACGTTACGTAGTAATCAGTGAGAGACTCCTTTGTCCATGTTAATTCCTGTTGTTTCCGCAAGGTATGATTCCGTGAGTATGGCTATGTCAGGCTGTTTCTTGACTAGTCTGTAAGGATGTGGTTCCAATGTTGGCACTAGACCTCAGATGTTAGTAAGTAAGACTTTGCAGATTCTACAATGATGTTTCTAATGTTGACATTTCCGGTTCCCATTTCGATGTCAGGTGGTCCATCCCGTTTCATTTGTTTGAAACTTTGTAGCGATTGGAACAACTGAATGACTCATTAGACCATTTCAGGTGGCGATTGGAGTCAATGACATTGCTTTGGGTCTGGAATTGCATGTCAGCCAGACCAGATATGGATTCCTTCATTGCAGGATATTATTGAACCAGGTGAATTTTTCTGACAATCGGCAATGATTTCATTCTCAGCAGTAGATTCTTAATTCCAGGGATATTTTTGGATTATTGAATTGAATTTCCACCATCTGCAGTGGCGGGATTCAACCTCGATCCACAGAACATGAGCTGATTTTTCTGGACTGATAATCTATTGGTAATACCATGAGACCTACTTGGAACCACGTGTTGTACTCATCTGACATTTCTTGTGTTACCTGTTTTTCATTCATTGCTTATATTTTTCTGGAATCTCATCCTTCATATAATCCTGATTGAAATACACATTCATGAACGCCTTATCGAATGCTCGAATATATAAAGGTAAAATGTTCATCTGCTGAAGCTTCCAAACAGAAATACTTGCGTGCCAGATAGCATAAACAGTAACGGACAGACAGAGCTTAGCGATCCCAGAACCAATGCATCAGAAATACGCTCTGCAGTCCTGCTAATCCGATCATGAATGGTGGCGGACGATCAAACCACTCACCGGAGTTGGGGTCTCCACAAATATCCCTAACCTCAATGATGGAAGAGCCCAGCACATCCGTGCAAAATAGAATGCTGAAGCTTTCGTTGCAATCTTCGGTCAGAAGTTTTGACTGAATGATCCATTTCGGCGTCCGCTGGTGGTCTGCATCATTACAGATAGCAACCTTCAGGAAATTCGATTAACTGATATCAAGAAACGGTTGTAGGCACTGGATACTGCAAAGGCTATAGGCCCTGATACTATGCTGGCAATAGTCCTGAAGACTTGTACTCCAGAACATCCCGCTCCCTTTGCCAAGCTGTTCCAGTACGTTTGCAAACCAACAATGGGGGAAAACAGCTCAAGTGTGTTCTGTACATGAAACGCAGGACAAATTCGACCCGTCCAAATACCACCTTATCAGACTACTCTCCATCATCAGTAAAATGATGGAAGGTGTCATCAACAGTGCCATCAAGCAGCACCTGCTCAAAACTAACATGCTCAGTGGTGCCCAGTTTGAGGTTTGCCAGGGTCACTCAGCTCCTGAACCCGTCACAGCCTTGGTGCAAATATAGAAAAAGGAACTGAATTCCAGCCCTTGACATCAAGGCTGCATTCTGCCAAATGTGACATCAAGGACCCCAAGCAAAAACGGTATCGAGGGCCAACACTCCATTATTGGAGTCATACCTGACAGATAGGAAGATGGTCATTGTTGTTGCAGGTCAGTCATCTCAGCTCCAGAACATCTCTGCAGTAGTCCCTTATAATAATGTCCTAGGTCCAAACAGCTTCAGCTGCTTGAACAATAACCTTCCTTCCATCATAAGGTCAGAATTGAGGATATTCGATGATGACTGCACAATGTTCAGCACCATTCGCAAATGTTCAGATACGGAAGCAGGCCATGCCCAAAGCAACAATATCTGGGCAATATCCAGGCTTGGTCTGTCAAGTGGCAAGTAACATTTGCGCCACATAAATTCAGACAATGACTGTCATCAATAAGAAACAATATAACCACTTTGCATTCAGCAGCATTATCATCACTAATCTCCCCCACTATCAATATCCTGGGGGGTATAATTGATCAGAAACTCAACCGGACTCGCCACATGAATATAACAGCAGATCAGAGGCTAGGAATACTGCATGAGTGACTCACCTCCTGACTATCCATAGCCTGTCCATTATCTACAAGGCACAAGTCAGGAATGAGATGGAATATCCTCACTTGCCTGAATGAGTGCAGCCCCAACAACACTAAAGAAGCTTGACGCAATCCAGGACAAAACAGCCCATTTGATTTGCACCACATCCACAAGCATTCCCTCCCTTCACCATGGTCACTCAGGAGCAGCAGTGTGCACTATCTACAAGACACAATGGAGAAATACTCAACGATCCTCAGACAGCTCCTTCCAATCTCACAAACACTTCCATCTGGAATGAAAGACCAGTAGACCTTTGGGAACACCACCACCTTCAAATTCTCCTCCAAACGAGGCAACATCCTGATTTGGAAACGCATTGCCGTTCCTTCACTGTTGCTGTGTGAAAACCCTGGAATTCCCTCCTTAATCACTCGTGGGTCAGCGCACAGCAGGTAGGTTGCAGCAGTTCGAGAAGGCAGCTCAGCACCACCTCCTCAAGTGCAACTGGGGACGGGCAAGAAATGCTGGGCACATCCAGCGATGCCCACATCTAAAAAAGACTTTTTAAAAAATAGTTCCAAGTGGAGCATCTCGAAGGGACAAGTTATCTGATTTGAACACGCACAGGAAAACAGTCTTTCTAATATTGAACATTTTAGACCTTTCGATGACTTATTGTTGCTGAGTGCTATGTTAAATTGTATCTGTTTTAGTTAAATCAACAATACTGGCGTAACAAGATCAACCCATCGAAAATACCAGGCAGAAAATGGCAATCATCGTAGAGAGAATGTACTCCCGCCAGATGAGACTCACTGATAGCAGCTCATATTCAAAATATTAATGGAATACTGGCTGACACTGAATCCTCCCACCGTCCATATCACAGGGGTTACCATTAACCAGAACGTGAAGTCAAATCAGCATCCAAATGCAAGGGTTACAAGAGCAAGTCAGAGACTTACAAGTCTATACTGAATAATAGACCCTATGACCTAAACGACATGAGATATAGCAATAGATTTAGGCCATTCAGCCCATTCCTTCACTCTGATATTTTGCAATTTTGTCATTGACTCTATGAAAAGTGGAAATATCTTCTACACACTGACTGTATCAATCTTTTCAGTAATCCATTAATTTCAATCAGATCCCCCTCACCCTCCACCATTCTTCTACATTCCATCATGTACACACATTAGCGCTCATATGACAAGCCGTCATCCCCAGGATGGATCACCTCCAACACCAGCAGATCATTCTCCAGAGATAGTGTCCGAAACAGCTTACAATTGACAAAATGCCGTCTGTCATAGCCCATTACATTCTCAGCAGTATGTCTCCCGTCTTGCATTCTTGCTCTCTTGAAATGAATGCGAACATTGCTTTTGCTTTCCTAACCTCCAACTGAACATGCACTTTAACCATAAGAGAGGACGCATGTTTCAAAATGCTTTTGTGCTTCAGATTTAATGGATCCTATTAGAAACGGTGTCTCCTCTATTCTGCCTACCAAAGTCCATATTTTCACACGTTCCCATATTATGTTCCATCAGCCACGTGTTTTCCCACAGTCCTAAACTGTTCAAGCCTTTCTGCAGCTTCCCCACTTCCTCAATATCATCTGCAAACTTAGGAAAACTGAACTCAAGTCCTTTGTTCAGTTTTTTCGTATATAATATATTTCCTGGCTCCCTAAGGACCGTTCACCTTCTATTAGGCACAACAGTCAAGGTGTTTGACTCAATTCAGGTTGAAGCAGTGGCATGACTTGAATTACACCTGTAAAGTCCCTACCCCCTTTTGTTGTGAGTTTACTTCATTATGGCGCAGAATCCCAGTCTATTGATCACACTCCGTCTCAACACTAACTGAGTGGTGCTCACAACAACCATGACACTGTGTATTGATGACGATGGAGGGAGGTCAGCGACGGGATGTCTATGATGAATAACTGTGTGACTGCCAGGCTGAAACCAGCCTCGGATGTACCTGTGCCTGCTGTCACCGCTGCAGGCATGATCAGTCTCCCTGCAGGTCAAATCATGGAAAGCAACGGGCCTGGATAGTGTGCCCAGCTGAGCACTCAGATCCTGTGAGGACCAACTGGCAGAGGTATTCACATACAATTTAAGCCTTTCCCTCCACAAGTTCATGTCCCAATCTGCATCAACCTTGTAAGTGAGAAAGCTCATGCTTTAATGACTTGATGATTACCGCCCAATGGCTCTAACCTCAATAAACATGGAGTCATTTGAAAGGCTGGTTATGACCCACATCACCTCCAATCTCCCAGCCTGACTTGGTCCCCTATAATATGCTGACTGATGTAACGGGTCCACAACAGATGCCATACCCCAAGCCCTGCACTCATCCCGAGGACATCTGGACAACAATGACACCTACACCAGACTCCTGCTCATTGAGTACAGCTCCAACTTAAACATCATTATCCCCTCCAGACTGATCTCAAACTTCCGTGAGCTTAGTCGCGGCTCCACCCTCTGCAACTGGATCCCCCGGTTTCCGACCCACTGACCACAATTAGTGAAGATAGATATCTGCACTTCCGTCACAATAACACTCAACACTGGAGCACCTGGAGGATGTCTCCCCAGCCCCCCATGGTACTCCCTGTACACACACGGCAGTGTCCCACAGCCCACAACTGTATTCCCTGTATATGCACAGCTGTGTACTCACCCCCAACTTTATAGCCTGCATACCAAGAGATGCGCCCTCAGTCCCCAAATGTACTCCCTGCACACATATAGCTGTGTTCTCACCCATCTCACGTACTCCCTGTTCACACACGGCTGTGTCACCCAGCCCCCTACTGTATTCCATGTACACACACGGCTTTGTCATCAGCTCCTTACTGTACTCCCTGTACACACACGGCTGTGTCCTCAGCCCCCTACTGTACACCTGTATAAACACAGCTTTGCTACCAGCCCCCTGCTGTACTCCCTGTACATGCATGGCTGTGTCATCACCCCCCTACTGTACTCCCTGTTCACACACGGCTGTGTCGCTCAGCCCCCTAATGTATTCCATGTACACACACGGCTTTGTCATCAGCCCCCTACTGTACTCCTGTATAAACACGGCTGTGTCCTCAGACCCCTACTGTACTCCTGTATAAACACGGTTTTGCTACCAGCCCCCTACTGTACTCCCTGTACATGCACAGCTGTGTCATCAGCCCCCTACTGTACTCCCTGTACACACATGGCTTGTTGCTCAGTCCCCCAATGTATTCCATGTACACACACGGCTTTGTCATCAGCCCCCTACTGTACTCCTGTATAAACACGCTGTGTCATCAGACCCCTACTGTACTCCCTGTACATGCACGGCTGTGTCATCAGCCCCCTACTGTACTCCCTGTACACATACGGCTGTGTCCTCAGTCCCCTACTGTACTCCTTGTACACACACGGTTGTGTCCTCAGCCCCTTACTGTACTCCCTGTACACGCACGGCTATTTCATCAACCCCCTACTCTACTCCCTGTACACACACGACTGTGTCCTCAGCCCCCTACTGTACTCCGGTACACACACGGCTTTGTCCCTCAGTCCCTACTGTACTCTGGAACACACGTGGCTGTGTTGTCAAATTCCAAACAATGCCAACTGTAAGCTTGCTGATGACATCACCAAAGCAGGAGGGATAACAAACAACGACGAGTCTGAACACAGAAAGGAGATAGTGGGTTTGGTGGCATGGTGGAATGATAATAACCTCCCTCTCAAATTCGGCAAAAGTAAAGAACCGATCATTGACTTTCAAACGAAAGGAGGGAAACAAGCCACTATCTACATCAATGTCGAGACAGTGCAGAGCGTCACGTCCCTCGGAGTGATGATAACTGGCAACCGACCCTAGACTTCCCACATAGGTGTGACAGACAAGATGGTTCAAAAACGTCTCTCCTTCCTCACTTGGCTCAGGATATTTAGCATGCACTACTTCGACAGATGCACTATTGTGAACGTACTGTCTGGGTGCATAATGGCCTGGTACGGCAAGACTTTGCCCAGGACTATTAGAAACTACAGAAGATTGTGTTCACAGCACAGACTATCACGGATTACAATCTCCCAACCATTGACTCAATTTACACGGCTCATTGCCGCAGAAAGGCTATCAACATCTATCCAAGATTACTGAGGGAAGGGAGAGAGGAAATAGCTAGGGCCTTAACAGATATCTTTGTAACACCCTTGAACACAACTGAGGTCCCGGAGGACTGGAAAGTTTCTAATCGCTTTGTTTAAGAAGGGTAGAATGAATAATCCAGTTAATAATAGACTGGTGAGCCTGACGTCTGGGATAGGAAAGCTGCGAAAGAAGATATTGAGGGATAGGATGCATTCTCATTTGGATGAAAATGGTCTTATCAGTGATAGGCAACATGGTTTAGAGCAGGGTATGTCATCTCTTACCAACTTAATAGAATTATTTGAGGAAGTGACAAAGTTGGTTGATGAGGGAGGGGCTGTAGATGTCATGTACATGGACTTTAGGAAGGCGTTTGATAAGATTTCCCATGGACAGGTTATGGAGAAAGTGAAGTCACATGGTGTCCAGGGTGTGGTAGCTACATGGATAAAGAACTGGCTTGGCAACAGTGGACAGAGCGTAGTAGGGGAAGGGAGCTTCTCAAAATGGAGAACTGTGGTGCTCCATTTAAGATGTTTCTGGAAAGATACATGAGTGGGCAGGGAGCATAGGGATACAGACCTTTAGAAAATATGATACAGGTTGAGATAGAGGATTTGGATTGGCCCAGTATTGGGCCGCCGAATGGCTAGTTCCTGTACTGGAATGGTGTTTGTTCTAACATTACCAAAGACCCATCATATCCCTGGAAAGATCTCCCACAATCTCTTGCATCAGGATAAAAGATACAGACGCTTGAACACACAGAGCAGTAAGTTCAGGAACCTATCCCTAACTCCCTGTAAACTTTGTCTCTCACAGTTTCTCTCACACTGCCGATTTCCCTGTGTTTTCCTTTTCCCTGTCTTCTGTTTCTTTCCCTGAAACTATTATCTTCCATTCTCCCTGTAAATATGATTGTTTGTTTCCTTGTTTTGTTTCCTTTCTCTCTCTCCTTCCCTTTGTTTCTGTCTCTTTCTCCTAAATTGTGATGGTGATGGCTTTTTTTTCGTTTGAAGCAGGTAATGGCTCATTGGTTCGATGTTGACAATACAATACACAGAATTTAAAATTATCAGTTAAATTTCAATTATTGTCAAAGCAGCAGCCAGAACGTGGGTATCCATTTAACAGCCAATTGTTACATCTAACTATTTTGAAACTGACCGTCTCCCGGTGCTCTGCATACTGGCAACTCAAAGCATTCTATTCGGGTGCTTAATGACCTGACATGGTAACTGCTCTGTCTAGGACCATAAGAAACTACAGACGGTTGTGTGCACAGCCCAGACCATCACGGAAGACAATCTTCTGTCCATTTATACTTGTCATTGTCGCAGAAAGGCTGGCAACATCAATGATATCTCCCAAACTAGTAATGATCACCTACAACCTCTTCCAATTGGGAGGAGACACATAGGCTTGAAAACATGGACTTGCATGCTCAGGAACACTTCCTTCCCTACCATTATTAGACTGAAAAATTGACATCTCTCACTTTTCAAATAATATTAATCTTACTAATGTCGATCTTACTTTGCACACCTCTTGTGAAGCTGTAACCTTGTATGCCTCACTCTGTCCAAGGACCCTGTGATCTCTGTTTTCTTGTTTAGGGTCAAAAGCCTGCACTACAATAAAAATAAACCTTTCCATTGTACATTTGACTAAAATAAATGAAATTAAATCAGATCAAACACGTGGAGTGCAGGGGCTCAAGGTCTTCTCAAGGGCAACTGGAAAAATGAACTAATGCTGCCCCAGTCAGAGATACCCGTATCGAATTAATGAATATAAGATGATGACCACACTTAGGAAGGACAGACAGAGGGAATCAAATCGCTTTAAATATTATCTTATATATATACAGGTTTCCCTCACTATTTGTAAGTAGAGTGTTCCTACAAAACCGTTCACAAGCGGATATGGTGTAAAGTGCAGTACCACTAATTTATATCGGAAAAATTTCAGCTTTCTTCGTAAAAGTGAAAATCGTGTTCGGATATCTTTTGGTTAGCGAAACAATGTCAAAATGCAAGTCATTCGGAAAAGGAAGTGGCGAAAAGCGAACTTTTGAAAAGCGGGGGATACTGGTATTTACAAGGGCATGATATTCAGGAAGTTGGGAAAGGCGAAAAGTAGATGAGGTGAATCTCACATTTGATTTCCAGCCCAACTGATCATTATTCTCTTTGTTTGCTCTTTTTCTTCTGTATCTCTCTTTCTCTATTGATTCCTCCTCCCCTTCAAATCACACTTCCTTGTCAACGGTATTAACCACACTCCTTTCCTGCTGCTTTCAGTTCAGGAAATTTTCCCACCACTTCCTGTTCGTTTCTTCGCATTTCTTTGTATAATTTCAGATTTTCAGCATCTTCCCTTATTTGATTTCACCTTCAATTTTTTTTAATCCGTGGAATATTGGCATATCTGCCAAGGGCAGCATTTGGTGACCATCACTAATTGCCCTGACTCTGAGGCCATTCCACAAGCCAATATAAAGTTAAGCATATTGTCATGGGTCTCAAGTCACAATTAACCAAGACCGGGTAATAACATTAGATTTCTTTACCGAAGGAGATCAGTGAAAGAAGAACGTTTTCAGACAAAATGTTGCTTTTATGTTTGTTTTTCGTGAAATTCACTTTTATTCCAATTCTTATCATTTTAAAATAAAATTCTGTCATCAGCTGTGGTAGGACTTGAAAGAAATATATTGAAACAATATCTTTCGTTTAATAAGATTTGCTTCTGAAATACATCCAGCGACATTCATACATTGTCCTAATTATGAAGTAACGTCTGAGACAAGAACAATGTTATGGTTGACATATTTGAACTTGGAAAAGTGGTCATCAGAGAGCGAGAGGCATTAAGTCTTAATTTTACCAACGTGCAGCCAATGGTTTGTTCAGCCACATCTCCAGAGATGGAGATTGGGGATATTATGAGCTAGGAGTGGACAGGTTTGGTAACAGAGAGAACAGGAGACATAAATCAGTTCCGGGCAAAAAGGGATATCGAGGTTGTGCATAGCTTTGTTCGCAGATGTTTGTGAGGGAGTGGTCTGCAATTCATGAGTAATAAATGGAGACTGCAATTGAAACTGAAGACAATAGTTTCTTTCTCTGACAAATATCGATAACAGGAATTTCAACGAAGTTCAAAGTTGTTTATGAGATTAATGAATGGACAGAGGTAGAGAACACCAACAATAGCGAGAATAGGTTAGGAGCACTCGCTCCACCCCGCCCAGAATAATCATAAGCACCGTTGATATCCAATGTGGTAGAAATTCCTAATGGGGGAAATCTTGAAAAGACTCAAGGAAAATCTCCTCTCCATTGTTGTAATGTTCCAGTCCGCTATTCTCAGATTCAGATCTGTCCTCTCTCTGTCTACACAGCTGTTGATCTCTGTTACTGTTGGAGAAGTGGGATAACACACTGAATGAAACCCTCACCAATAGGAGAGGGAAACCCTCCAATGACACAGTTGCATTGCATGGAGACTGACATCAATCACAGTCACTGAGCAAACAGTCCTAGCTTTCAATACAGTACATTCAGTTCACATTATAACTAGACTGGACGACATGTTGGCATTGCTTGCTATTTGTCAAATCTCCCATCACCAATTGCTTTAGTGAAGTCAGTTGTGGGGGAGAATGATGGATGTCATCTTTTCGTAGGCTAGATGATTCTGTTCTGTTGTCCATTTATTATGCTGTAACCATCTCTCCCCAAATCCATCCGCCCCAAAAAGAATCACAATCAGGATGTTACTATGCTGATCTCTCCTCCACGGGAACAAACGCTCGTGAACAGACTGTCACTGGGCACAGTTGCCCTGAACATAGACAGGAAGTGTGTTCCTCACCCTGATCCAATAAGGCAACTTTGGAACTTCCATAGAGAATATGCTTCAGTAATTAACTTATACAAATTGACAAACTTCTAAATGCAGTTTTATTTGCTATAAAACAAACATTTTTTTACATATTTTGGCCGCAGTCCAAAACCAAAAGTGATAATTACTATGACCTTATTCATTAAGACTTAATGAGTCAGGTTCGAATGAACATGACATTGGCTGCGAGATGTGGCGGAATGGGGACAGTGGCTGCAGAAACTGGGGAGTACATGATATTGCCCAGTCATCATCACTCTTTCTCACAGACAGAGCTGAGAGTTGGGGTCCATTACACCTACCACACATTCTCCGCTCTTCTCTGGACTCCATCGCCTCACTTTACATAACTGAGCACTTTTTTGCCTCACTATGAACTCCTGTTCCCAGCACATTTTTTCTGGCAATAGTCTCTCAAGAGTTCATAAAGCCTCACCCCTCAGCATTACAGACTGAAAATATCCTGTGTCAATTAATATTGGAACCTCATTACAATTACTCCTGGCCTATGTGAATAAACTTTACCCTTCTATATAGATATTTTAACGCAGATTCAGCATGTCCACTGATCATATTGTACACTCTGAGGCAGTTGCCTAACTCCCCCTATGCTTTTTGTGACTAGTTCAACGAAACTTTCAGGCTTGTCTTGTTATCCTACAGCTGGTTCTCTCCCAGCTCACCAACACTGTGAATTTGTGTGGCCCACTTTATTACAATGAAAACACCATAGTATTTAAACTTCTTTGTCCCCCTCAAGGTTTTCTTTATTACCGTGGTCAATTTTCCTGACATTCTACACTGTGATCTAGCTTTCCCTTTGCACATGAGGATATCTCTTTGCTCCAATTTCTGTCCCTCAGAGACCAGAACTGGTTCTTGAAAGCAAATCAAGTTTATGGACCAGTTCATAATAATCAGCCATTTCGGCACCTAGTCTTGCTGTTTGCACTGTCTTCTCTTCCACCTCAGTTTGCATTACTTCAGGCAGTGAATTTTTGAATTCCTGCAAATACTAACCTCTCTAGGGGCATTAAAGCTTTGCCTGAATTTTAAAGCTCTTATCCAACTATCGAAATTAGTCTGTTTGATTCTTACAAACTCAGTGTAGGTTTGACAAGAATCCTCATTAGATTCCTGAAAGGTTGCTTATGTTGACTTAATGATTTTTAAAAATCTCTTCAGACTCCCCAGATACCTCCTCTGATAGGGATGTGAAAACCTCACCAGTACTACCGACAAGTTTCGTTTGGATCAACAAAACACACATTGCCTCTGGCCACTGCATTTGTTGAGCCAACTTTTCAAATGAAACGAAAAGGTGATTCACATTCTCCTCATCAAGTTAAGGCAATGCTTGAACATAAACAAACAAATTCTCACTCGGCTTCTGACTACCAGGGGTTGCTCGTCTGTTATGGATGAGGCTAGACTACTCAAAACATTCTTTTGCAAGTAGCCAACAGCATAACTTTGCAGTTTGTTTTGGTAATTATCCAATGAAAATTACCCGCAGTAATTTAGCTAGGGTGACTACTAGATTTTAAATCAGAGAAAAACGTTATTCACAAAATTACACAATGAAACACAATGAACAGAATAATGAACCCCTACAGAATTCAACCTATCCAGCTAGACTTAATTATGCTATTCCAAATACACACAATAGTCCCAATAATCAAACTCACTTGAAATAACGTCATAATGGAATGCATGTTTCCAGGTTGAAGTTAAATGGCAGAAAAGAAAGAGAGAGTTTCCACACAGCTCCCAGTTGAAATTCCCAGTTCAAGACTCAACTGAAAACTGCTCAGCTCAGCTCAACTCAGCTAGCTCAGCTAAAAGAGCTGATAACTCCCCGTTCATTACGCAAGTCACTTCGAAAGCTAAACCACTTTGACCATTAGTTTCATCTGTTTACATATAAATAAAAGGCCTCTGAATATTCCTTTCATGTCTGTATCAAACCAGACTGATCATAGCCTGACCCCGTTTTATTGATGCTCTGAAAAACATCAAGTCATAGTCTACTTGAGCCAATGAACAGCTTTTAGCAAAAAAGAAGGATTGGTTTGTGACAGAGAAGACAGGCTAGTGTTCTGTGTGGAGGTCAGAAGCTGGTGAGAATAGCTAATACTGTCAGAATGTGGCTGATGACAGATTTGTGAACAACATGACGTTCAATGTAAAGTCACACACCAACTGTACATCCAGCCAGTGAGAGTTCATTCAGAACCTGGAGCTCTCTCTCTCAACCAACATGGGGGCTCCATGGAGCTCTGTAAATTATCATAGAGTCATAGAATCCTATAGCAGAGACAGGCCATTAGCACAAAATGGTTCATGCTGATCAAAATGTCCATCCATGTTAACCCCATTTCCCTGCACTTGGTCCATATCCTTCTAAACATTTTCTGATATTATATTTGTCCAAATGTGAAGACACATTTAAAATCTGATTGATTTTACTCAGACCCATAGTATCACTACCAGGGACACCAGCATACAAACTGGCCAAAGAACTACAACAAAAACTGAAACACCTAGTCAGCGGATCCAAACACTCCATACAATCAACACAGGAATTCTTGGACGTCATCAGGAAGACACACATAGACAAAGAAGAAACCATGGTATCATTCGACGTGACGGCACTGTTCACTTCAATTGACAAAACCCTAGCCAGAGAAACAATAGCCAACCTACTGGACATACATAACAGAACACAGGAGGCCGAACCTATCAACAAGGACGGCATACTTAAACTACTGGACCTGTGCCTCACCACACACTTTACATTCAACAATCAGATATACGAACAAATCAACGGAACACCCATGGGATCACCAATCTCGGGACTCATAGCAGAGGCAGTTATGCAAAGATTAGAACATACAGCCATACCACAAATCCAACCCAAACTCTGGATCAGATATGTTGATGACACCTTTGTAATCATCAAAAACACAGATATAGAAAAAACACACAGAATCATCAACGCCACACTCACAGGAATCCGATTCACACGAGAAGAAGAAAAGGATAGCCAACTCCCATTCCTAGACGTGGTAGTAGAGAGAACACCCAACGGAGAATTCACCACAAGGGTACACAGGAAACCAACACACACAGACCAAGTCTTAAACTATGAAAGTAACCACCCCAACACACACTAACGAAGCTGCATCAGGACACTATTCAAAAGGGCCACAACACACTGCAGTACACCAGAAATGCGAAAAGAGGAAGAGGAACATCTATACAAGGTATTCGCCAAAAACGGATACCCACGCAACTTTATCACCAGATGCCTAAGAGATAGACCACGGAACGAGGACATGCCACAACCAAAAGGACTAGCCACTCTACCATACGTCAGGAATGTCTCAGAACTGACAGCCAGACTACTGCGACCCTTAGGACTCATAACAGCACACAAGCCAACATCCACGCTCAGACAACAACTCACTAGAACAAAGGACCCAATACCCAGCATGAGCCAAACTAACGTAGTTTACAAAATACCATGCAAGGACTGCACAAAACACTATATAGGACAAACAGGAAGACAGCTAACAATCCGCATCCATGAACATCAGCTAGCCACAAAACGACACGACCAGCTATCTCTAGTAGCCATACACTCAGACAACCAGCAACATGAATTTGACTGGGAAAACACCACTATCATAGGACAAGCCAGACAGAGAACAGCCAGAGAATTCCTAGAAGCATGGCATTCATCCCCAAACTCCATCAATAGACACATTGACCTGGACACCATATACAAATCACTGCAGCTGAAACTGACACCCGGAAGCGGCAAGAACAAACCAATATAAATACCGGAAGAAACATCAAAGCAGCGCTTCACACGAGGCTCCCACCGCACTGATGATGTTCCCTAGCCAGGGAACGAAACGTTTGCAGCAAAAACTTCCAGCTCGGCGAGCAGAACCACAACAACAAGTGAAGACACATATCATGGAAAACATGGTATATCTAATGCTATACGTGTTTTATTTTGAAAATAATGAGTGTTGATTGATAACACTCCAGTGTTAATTCAATCACGTTTTTCTTCTTTTTTTAGCGTTACAGATTAAACACTTATTTCCTTCACACTCCCCACATGGTACCATCACTGCAGGCAATTGTCTGGTGAAACTCCATTACACTGTCTCTCTGTAGCAAAGAGATCATTGATTATAAATGAAAGAAAATAATGTCTCAAGTACACTCCGCAACTGCAGGACGGTGTCTTCACTCTTATAAGTTAATCATTTTATAATGAACGATACTACTCATTATTATGCTGATTACTTGCTGAGTCATAGAGTCATAGAGATGCACAACATGGAAACAGATCCTTCGACCGACCCGTCCATGCCGGACAGATATCCCAATCCAATCTAATCCCACCTACCAGTACCCGACTGCTCTGTAGGGATTCTGTTAGTGCCTCATGATCAAGGACATCCAGCTCCTTTTCATCAAGAGCACTTCCCATCATCTCGCCTTCTCATAAATACAAAATGAGAACGATTGCACTTTTTGCCAATCATTTATTTGCCTTATGAAGCAAAGTCACACCAACAACAACATCACTATTGCCATTGGAGTTGATTGGAGATACTGAGGCGGCGATGATCCAGCTGTATTATCTCTGAGTATGAATCCAGGGAATCAGGTAATGACCCAGACACCGGATCCAAATCCCACAATGGCAAATGTTAGAAATTGAATTCAATAAAATATCAGGAATTAAGAATCAAACGAAACAATTAAACCATTGTCGATTGTCCTACCTGGCACCCTCATACCCTTCAGGAAAGGAAATCTATCTTCTTCAGCTGGTCGGGCTTGCATGTGACCCCAGACCCACAGCAATGTGGTTAACTCTCAGCTGCAGTTTGAAATGGCCAAGCCAGCCACTCAGTTATATCAGTCACTTCAAAACCTCAAAGAAATGAAACCACATGGACCTCAGCACTGACGACTTACAGCCCACGGACTGCAGTGGGTCAGGAAGGCAGATAAACAAAACCATCTCAAGGACAGTGAGGGAAGGAAATTAGATACTGGCCCAGCATCCCATGAATGAATAAAGGAAGATAATCCCACTCAGGGAAGAGAGAAAAACAGACATAAATAACTTTAATCAGGGACTTTGACATATACCTTACATGGTCATGATTATCAGTAATATGGGAACATGAGAAACATAAGTAAGGTTTAATTTCATTTATTATTTCCATCCCAGCTGATCATCAACAATCTCTTTGCTTCTTTCTCTCTATCTCTCTCTTTCTCCATCTATTCAACTCAGTCCTTCTCCCTTTCATAACAGATGTCGGTGTCACTAACTTCGATCACGCTATTTCCCAACTGTGTTCAGTTCTGATGTATGGTCATTAGAATCGAATTGCCAATTCTATTTTTCTCTCTACCCGAGGGGGCTGCCAAATCTGCTCAGTTTGTCTGGCACTTTCTCGTTCTTTATTGTTTCTGATCTGTTGCATCATTCTTTCCTTTATTTAACCTTTAATTTTGTTATTACTTGGAATGTCTGCATCACAGGCAGGGGCAGCATTTTTTGACCTAACCAAATGTCATTTACTGTGAAGTCATTCTTTCAGGCAGTACAGAACCAAGCACATTGCTGTGGGACTCACATCAATCTTAAGCTAGACCAGATAATAACGCAATTTCTATTTACCAAAGGACATCAGTGAAATAGATAAACGTATGAACAAAATGCTGGAAATGTTATGGTTGTTATTTCCAATTCCTGTCTTTTGTATTTACTTTCTGACATCGTCTGTGGTAGGATGTGGAATATCATCTTTCTGTGTAATAGCCTGTGCATCTGAATTACATTTCTTCCAACATTACTGCGCTGAGAGAGTGTTTCTGTCATTAAGTTATTTTATAGACAAGAACAAAGTTGCGATCGAAATATTGGCAACGGAAAGAGTGCTTAAAGGGGAGGTGGAATCATAATGTCTGAATTTTACCAAAGCATAGATTGGTTTATTAAGCGTCAGCATTGAAGCCAAGATGGTGACTGGGCATATAATACAGCTGGTAGTGGATAGGTTTTGTGATGGACAGAATACTGAGACACAAATGAATTCTATTTATTTAAATTCGGTATAGTGAACAGTCTCGTTCTCAGATGTTTGTGAGGGCGGGAGTGTGGGCGGTTCTGAAATTTGTGGTTAATCAATGGAATTTGCATTTGAAACTGAAGACAATAGTTTCTGTCTTTGTCAAATATAGATAACAGAAATAGCAAAGAAGTTCACCGTGTTTGAAGAGATTAATAAATGGATAGAGATGAAGAAACTTACCAGGAACACCAACAATAGCGAGGATAGGATAGTAACCCGCCTGGATAATCAGCAGTGCAGCCCATATCCGAGTTGTTAATGTTGACCAAGACCAGGAAAAATAGAAAAGACCCAAGGATAAATCCCTGTCCATTGTTGCAGCATTCCAGTCGCATGTTCTCAGATTCTGATCCATGAATGGATCATTCCAGACTATTCTCAGATGTTTAAATCTCCTTCTTCTGTCTCTGCAGCTGCTGATCCCTTTGAGCGCTGGAGTTAATGCATCTGCTGCTATAATGGCATAAACCATTGCAAGAGACCCCTTACTAATAGGAGATGGAAAGCATCCAGTGGCATAGCTAGGATCCATGGAGACTAGCATCACTCACAGTCACTGAACAAACAGCTCTATTAAACCTCTTTCAGGAAGGTTCCTTCAGTTCAGAAAAACTACTGGGCTGGATTGAATGTTGGCACGTTGGCTATTGATCACGTTTCCCATTGATCACGTTTCCCATCACCCATTGCTCTCGTGAAGTGAGTAGTGAGGGAGAATGATGCATGTTTTCTTATCGCAGGCTAGATGATTCTGCTGCGTTGTCCATTTGCAATACTGTAACCGGCTGAACCGCGTACCTCCACCACCCTCAAAAACCACAATCTACATGCTGTTACCGTGCAGATCTCTCCTCGACTAGAATAGGCACCAGCCAATATGTTTACAGTGGATATATTTGCACTGCAATGCATAGGAAATGTGAATTTGCCTGGGCATTCCTTTAATTGGTCTAATAAGGCAATTTTGTATCTTCAACATTCAATGTGCTTTAGCACTTTTTAAAATATAAACTCACAAACATCTTAACACACTTTACTATGTACAGGTTTCTTCACATTCTCCTCATGGTAACATCATGCCAGGGTTTAGTCTGGTGAAACCCCTTTGCTGATTAAACCCGTACACAATACATCTAACAGTCTCTCAACAAAACACTATCATTGGGAAAGATACATTTACTTTGGTACTTTAATCATTTTGCATGACCAGCCAAATCTCATTTACTTCCTGCTGTGTAAAAAATCTATTTGTGACTTATGACAAAGGTCTGTTTCAACAACAGCATTTCCCAAAATCTCACTACTTAATGAACATAAACGTGAATGATGATATTTGTTGTTCATATCTGAAATATATTGCAAAGAGCTACTGGCCAAACACTGATCCTTCTGACACCCCAAAGCCTTCACTCCAGATAATTATACTACTCTCTCCACTCTCTCGATTATCCAACTTTTACTACATTCCATGTATTCCATCCCTACCAACCCATGGACTTTAACATTCTCTACTCACCTCTATTCAACCATGTCAACCGTCTTTTGAAAATTCAAATACTTCATTTCCACTGGTTCTCAATTGTCGATGTCACAATGGACAACCTCCACAATATCCAGCAGGTTTATCAAAGATCAAGATCACTTCCCATTCCTGAATCCAGATTGACTCTTCCGAATCATGACATAATTTTCCAAGTGTCTAGTTGTCACATTCCTGACAAAAGGGTAAATTGTTTTTCTTACAGCTTACATCAAGCTAACCACTGTTTAGTTTGTTGTTTGCTCTCTCCGTCCTGTTTTAAATATTTAAGTTTACAATCGCTGCTTTCCAGTCTGGAGGATCCTTTCCAGAATCTAACCAGCTTTGAAGAATAATCAGTAATTCTTTCACTAGCTCTCCTGCCACCTCCTCAATACTCTGGTATGTAGCCCATCAGATGCAGCATAATACCAATCTTAAATTCAGTGAGGTTGTGAAAGACATACCTTTTATTAATTCTAATTTTCTGCTGTTCCCCATTTTCACCAGTCACTCTGTTCCCCTGTATTTCTGGAAGTTTCTTTCTGTATCTTCCTCAGGGAGATGGACACAATATGTTGCTCTCAGCGTACAGATTGGTTCTGTCAGCCAGTGAATATCTCGGAGGACTGCACTCCAGTGATGATGGATATGTTACTCACTCCTGCCTGGAAAGTTCCAGAATTAATCCAGTCGAATTCGTGGTGAACATCTGCACAGTTCTGTCACAGGTGTGAGGCTACACAGTATACTGAAGGAGGGGACACAGCTCAGTGACCACCTCAATTTTGAAACAAATTGGTTTCATACCTGACTCCTGGTCCAACTTAAACAAATGTCCCGGGAAATCCCAGGAAAGATATTGCACTGTCCTGCACCACCCGTTTGATAGAGAGTCCCTTCTGTGGTGCCCCATCTCCATTTGTTTACCATGGACCCAGACACTCTGTAAATGCAGTGTACAGAGTGGGGTCACCAGACCCAGCAGCTGACAATACAAACCCGAGATAAGCATCCACAGAAACTCCATTGATTTTCCAATGACAGGAACAAGTCAATTCCCCACACGGAACGTGCACGCGCTCAGTGTTGGAAACTATTTCCACTCCTGAGTTTCTCTTCCTGGCTGAGAAAGCCATTACATCTCTGCACACTCCCACACTAACAGTTTCTGTCTCCAAAGAAGTAGTTGACATGTAACATTACCTTTCTCTACATCTCAGCAACTACAAGGGCAGCACCTGTATTGCTAATGGATTTGATCATCACACTCAGAGAAGAGAGGTACAGAGAACCTAACTCACTTTAAACAGGGACAAATCTAAATGGATGCAATATTCAGGAATATGGGAAAACGGGGAAATGTGAGAATAGCTTGCCATTTTGTTTTCCTTTCAGTTCATCATCAGAAATCCTTTTGCTCACTTTTCATTTCTTTTCCTCTCTTTTTCTGGCCATTTCTCCACCCATTCGATTTAAACCTGCCCCCCATCTCTCTCTCCAAACTAACCATCCATGATCCCAGGATAAATAATATTATTGCCCAGTTTGCTTTCAGTTGTGACACAGGGTCACTGGACTCAAACGGTTGTCTGCATTTCTCCTGACAGAGGCTGCCATACCTGCTGAGATGCTCCAACACTTTCAGACGATGGAGAATTTTATTTTCGATCTGTAGCACCCACCGTTCCTTGGTTTATTTCACCTTTCATGCTGGTGTTTCTCGGGATGCCAGCATCACGGGCAAGGGCAGCATTTGTTGTCCATCACTAATTGTCTGTGACTACGCGGCCATTTGTCAAGTCAAAATGGAACCCACAATGTTGTTGTGGGTCTGAAGTCCCACTGAGTTCAGACTGGGTAATAATGTTAAGTTTCTTTAGCAAAGACATTCAGGGAAATAATAAAAACAAATCTTAACGGTTTCTGGTTTCCATGAGTGGAATTACGTTTCATTCCAATTTTTTCATTCGAATTTAAACTCTGTCATCGGCTGTGGTAGAATTTTAAACACTGCCTTGGAGTCACAACCCGTGCCTCTGAATTACCCGTCTAGTTACATGATCATTCTGATACATAGTCCTTATTGCCTCGTCCGTATTCTCTAGTTCCTGCCAGAGGGAGATGGCGGGGAAATCAGTTTAAGTACCAACAATCATAAGGACTTTGGGGAATAAAGCGAAAGGGAGATTGAGAGACAATTTCATGTAAGATCACAGGTTTCAGAATGCTGAAATGAAGACATTTCGACATCATCCTGCAACATGAGCCAGTATTCCTAGGAATGATAGGTGAAGGGGATATTGGCATCAATAAAGATGAGAGAGAGTTATAGATGAACATTTGTTCTGCAACTTTGTAACTGGGTGTGGGGTCATCAGAGTCTTCGACTCATTGGGCTGTATCTAACAATAGTTTGTCACAGTGACATGTTTATTGAGTGTGACAGAGGGATTGTCTGTACCAGACTGAACTAGTTTCATGGTGCTATCTTATCGAACTCACCACGTTAACTACTCACTCAATCTCATAGTGTTCCTCGCATTCAATGCCACTCCAATTCTCCAACCCAACATGGCTGGAGGGACTCACCATCGCACTGATGCCCCGGCTATTCTATAATCACTGACACTTGTGCTATCTTTCAAACCCCAATGGGCACACTGTTGTACTTCCTCAGTTTGAAGCCACCCTGCACAGGTGACCCCGAGCATGACAGACAACACCACGATTTTTCAACAGGGGCACAGTGGTCCTAGTGGATGGGCTAGTATGGGGTGTCCAATCTCTTCTGAGAGGAGGCCTAAGCATGGTCTGAGCTCACCACCCAGCTCAGTGCAGTACCTGCGGTCTTTCTGTCTCTCCCTCACACACATGCACACACTTTAATATGAATTCCAGGTCGTGTTCCAAAGAATTCCCATTTTCAGGTATAGGAACTTTCAGCCATTCAACCTCCTGGGTTCGTGCAAAAATATGCACTTATTTTATATCCAATCACAATTAGTAATTCTGGCTATTTCACCTTGTCTCACTTTATTGTATTCAGCCAAAAACTGCTTCTAAACACTTGTCCTGTTATGGAATACAATTTTGAGCAGAGAACGTTTTATCCTCAGCTGTTAACTTGACCTTTATCTGAATTGTCCCATTTTCCTTGTTATGAAAGTTTCTCTTGCCCTTTGCCTGTGCCTGTTTCTGTCTGTAACAGTTACACTGTCTCCCACTCAGTTGGCTGGAAGGCTGGTTTTTGATACAGAGAGAGGCCAGCAGCGCAGGTTCAATTCCCCAGCACTGACAGAGTTTACCATGAAGAGGACGCTCTTTCAACAAAGGGCAATCTAGCATGGCCAAACCACTCTGAGCTGCACATCTCTGTACTCTGGGAGGAAACTGGAGCATTAGGAGGGAATCCACACAGATATGTGGAGAATGTTCAAACTCACCTGAGGTTGGAATTGAACCCAGCTCCTTGGTGATGTGCGGCCTCAGTGCTAACCACATATCCATCAAATTCCTCAGTTGGTTCTGTTAATTACTTGTAGCTGACTGAAGAAATCCAAATGGCTTGTTCTGATAACTGAACCTGACGCAGTCTTAGACCTTTACCATCGGTCATATTGCCAACCTGGTTACATTCAAAATTTATGGTGAGCAGTGGAGGAGTGGGTCTAGAAATGAAAACAGTGACACCCTCCAACCTCAGTCAGAACCGGAATGAGGAGAAATTCACGAAGTGAGAATTCATTCAAGTGGGAATTCTCTCACCCAGAAGATTGGGAGGGCTGAATCTTCATATTATATCGAGGCTGACTTTGTCTGATTTCCCATAGACAGGTGAATCAGGGATCATTGTGAAATCAGAGAAAAGTGCAGCTGGGAACACAATGAGATGAATCATGACCTTATTGACTGGTGGAATAGTGTCAAAGTGCCGAATGGCCCAGTTGTGTCTATCAGCCCTATGTTCTGATGTTCCATTCAGCCCTTCGGTCCTGCTGTGCAGGAGCAGATTAAGGCCACTTCGATGGTTTGGTGTAGTTTGGCAAATGTATTGGAAAATCCAGGTTGGGTCAGGCAGTGACCCCCTTCCCCCAGTCCCTCTTTTCAGGCTTCTCCTCTCTGTAACTTCTGCTCCTGATGTAGGTCATGTTATAGGCACAGATTCGTATTGAATACAGCCCCCATGCCTGACCCAAGGTCAACTCAGACAAATCCTCTGCTGTCTGAGAATGCAACAATTTACATCTTGAGGTCCAGGAAAACAATTATTTTCCAAAAACATAAATAAGAACGTAAGAAATAGGAACCTGCGCTGTCATTCAAGAAGAACATGGCGGATCTACTCCACTGTTTAACTCCATTTTCCTGCTAACCCCTTGCATCCCTCAACTCACTGAAATGTCACAAACCAATCCATCCATCTGTAAATACAATCTGTGAGCCAACCTCCACAACTCTCGGGTTAGGAAATTCCAGCCATTCACTACCTGCTGAAAGATGATATTTCTTTACATCTCAGTTTGAAATCGATATTCCTTATTCTGTATCTACATCCCTGACTTCGAGACTCTGCCCTGGTGTGGAACCACATTCTTAATACCGACCTTGTCAAGCCCCCTCTGTATCTTGTCCGTTTCAGTAATGACACCCTCATTCATTTAAACCACAATGAATAATTGCCTCAGCATTTTTGATGTATTCAAAAGTTCAATCATTTCATCCCAGGGACCAGTCTAATGAACCAACATTTCCGCATCAACATGCTGACATTATGTTTCATACACAGAAACACACCACTCCATTGTACTGTTCGTTTTTGGGAGTTCTCTCCATTTAATAACAACCTGCATTATGGTTGTCAGTGTCATCGTCAAATTCAAATGTATATTGCACTCAGCTCCCGCCGTCAGGAGCTGAGTGCAGCTCTGGCAAGCATCTCTTGTCATCAGACTGATATTTGTGGTAATCCAGTAGATACTTGCTTTTCGTAAAGTTCGATGAGGCGTGACTCTCCGATTTTTAAGTGTTTACCAAGTGTTATCCCATGCTCATGCATTATCCACCATACTATGAGCTTCTGTCTTGCGTAAGAACCTTTATTTAGTGATATCTTGTGGCAAATCTCTGGAAAGCCTCGTGTCTACCAGTCCTCCTTTATCAAATCCACTTGTTACATTCTCATGGATTTCCAGAAAAAACTTTGCATGATTTTACAGGCAAAATATAGTTCGCCTTTAACAAGACCATGCTGACTCTGTGTGAAGCTTTTCTAAATGATCTGAAGTCCCTTACTTCATAACAGATTCTCACAGATTCCCAGTAATAATGACTAGGCTAAGTGGTTCCTGCTTTCATTCTCACTCGTTTCTTGAAGACAGGCGCAACATTGGAGGGTCTCCAGTTTCACTGGAACACTCCTTTAATCCAGAGAGTTATGGAGTATTTCACACTGTGCCACCAGCCACTCTGGGATCACTTCTTTTAAAACCAGCTATGAATTGCTGATGACCTGCTTACCCTTGGTCTTACCTGTTTGAGAAATGCCTTGTTCCTTCTGTTAGAGACTTCCCTCCTATTACTATTCTGTGTGTACCATTGAAATATTTACAGCACCTTCCCTTGTGAGGAACGATGTAAAATACTCGTGTAAATTATCTGTCTGTTCCCTGTATCCAGTTCCCCAGTCACACCCTCCAAATCTCCTCAATATACTTTCCTGACTTTCTTTATACCAAAGATCACACACATCTCTTTTACTCTTCTCTGTTACATGGAAAAGCTCGTGCTGCTTGTTTTTATATTTCTTGCCAATTTGCTTACATCACATCTTTTCTTCCTTTCCTTCACTTTCTATATTCATACAATCATATCGCGCACAAACACACTCTTTGGTCCAACTTGTTCATGACGGCCAAGTTTTCCAAACAAAACTATTCCCGTCAGCTTGCATTTGGCACATATACCTCTAAACGGTTCGCATTTATATGTTTGTCCAAATGTCTTTTAAATGTTGGAGCTGTACCTGCATCTGCCAGTCTTCCTCTGGCAGCTCATTCCATAAACACATCACCCTCTGCGTGAAAAAAAGAAGTTCCCTCTTCCTCCCTTTTAAATCTTCCCTCTTCCAGCATAAACCAATGGCTCAATGATTTAATTTTCCTATCCTGTGGAAACGATCTTGGCTTTTCAACCTGACCATGCTTCCCCTGATTTTGTAAATTTCTATAATGTCACCCCTCAACCTCCTACTCTCCATCTCATACTAACTTCAAGAACAAGCATTGCAAGTTAAGCACTGTAAATTTGAAACAATGTTAAAAGTGACGGGTAAACAGCCCTCGTCCCAAACCTCGTACTGTCATTTGCTTTCTTCTTTATGTTACAATACTAAGGCAGCATGAAAATCTTACTAGTGCCAATAAGCCGGCAAGCACCTGAATTCCTTTGTCTGATTCCTGTGATGATTTCTACAGTGAAAATGTATCTCAGGCCATATCTATGTAATTCTACATGTTCAACATTCTCCCTCCTGGCCTCCATACGACTTTATGTGGTTGTGTTTTCTTTATCTTGCACTCAATAGAGAGAATCCCTATCTTCATTCTCATCTTAATTTAAACTCATTTTATATCACGTTCTCGTTCACTACAGCTAAAAGCCTGTTCATCTGTTGTCACACCCTCAGTTCCCTGTCACCTACCCCCCACCTCTGGCAAGGAACTAAAATGCCGAGTTTCCAATTCTTTTCAGTTCTGAAGAAGTGTCCATTGGACCTGCTTAGTTTCGTCAGCAATTTGTGTTTTTCAGCATTATCCAAAGATGTGTGTTAAATCTGCTCAAAAGCTCTGTCCATCACAAAGTGCTGTACATTGGGAAGGGAACAAAAACGCAAAGTGCACAGGTTCATTGGCTCTGAAACGACATAAGGCTGGCATCACTGACACGACAGAGGTCTTAATCATGGTCAGGGAGAAAAACAGAGGAAAAACATTCACTTCAAATATAGAAGATGGTATGACTGGAAAGAAAATGATTCAGATTAATATGTTAAAGTATCTGAGTAATGGAACAAATTGGAGGTGTGACATCAGGGTGAGACCCTCAGCAGAATGAGATTATGAAACTGGATGTGCTCTCACATCAGAAACCAGGTTAGGTTACTGAGTACAGGGCTAATGGGTGAATGGGTCTCGGTGTGAACTGGGGGGAAGTCAGTAGAATTGATTTGCAGATATTGTACCTCATACTGGGTTGTCATGTGATGCTGTAGGTCTCAGCAGCAGCCGCAGCAGAATTGCATTCAATCACAATCCATAACTTTTCCCCCAGGATAATCCATCACTCCACCATTATCATCAAGCCGAGTGATGGTTCAGTGCCAAACATGCCAGAGTCAGAACCATGTGCATCGAAACCTGATGACAACCCACTAAAGCTACCACACTTGACTGGTTACATTACAAACAGCAGAACTACCATGTGTTGGAGAGAATGAAATTATCCCAAAACAAACTGATATGATCGAAACTCTACAGTCAAGCCACATCCAGTCATCAATGTCGATGGACTATTAAACAACTTACAGTAGGAGAGGACTGCACAAATATCCCTAGCCCTGCACATCAGTGTACAAGACAAGGTTGTAGTATTTGCATGGGTCTGCGTGGGTTTCCTCCGGGTGCTCCAGTTTCCTCCAACAGTCCAAAGATGTGCGAGTCAGGTGAATTGGCCATGCTAAATTGCCCGTAGTGTTAGGTAAGGGGTAAATGTAGGTGTTTGGGTGGGTTGCGCTTCGGCGGGTCGGTGTGGACGTGTTGGGCCGAAGGGCCTGTTTCCACACTGTAAGTAATCTAATCTAATCTAATTCTCAAAATATCGAGTCATAAAATCTGGTGCCAGTAATATTGCCCTTGAATCTAATGTCCATTGTAAACATCTGTTCCTTCCCCAATGTATTTTCAGGAAGTGAATCTCCCGTGCTTCCTGGTCTGGCCTACATCTGTCTCCAGACACACAGACATGTGATAAACTCTACAATGGTCTCTGTAACGGCCAAGCAAGATACTCAATTGTATCGAATTGCTCTGAGTTCTTAAAGGATAAAACCAGACAGAACACCAGCAATGAGCTTTCATCCGGACAGATGCTGCCTTCTGAATGTTTAAGAGCTTGTGACAACAATGACAGAGCTTTCCCGCACACTGCACAGAAACATCAGGAAGGGAGCAAGACATTAGACACTTTTAGCTTTCCCCGTTCTAGTTCATGGAGACAAGTTCACTTTTATAACCCTAGTTAATACATTCTTCTGGAACTGATCAATTCCTGTCTTATGCTGCTCAATGATTGACCGTCCAACCTATACAATCACAGAAGCACTGGCTCTGTAGTGTCATAAATACAGCACGATCTACATTAGTCCCACTTTCCGATACGAGGCCCATACCAAGGCACTTCAAGGGCACGATCATGTATTTGTTGATGGTTGTGAGGTTACCTGTGCCAACTGCCCTCTCAGGAAGTGCATTCCTGACCCCAACAGCCTCTGGATGAAAACCAATCCTTAAATCCTGAATAAACATCAAACCCTTCACTTTAAAATGGTACTCCCTTGTTCTTCGCCGTTTGACTGAAAAGAACAGCTGCTGTCTATCCATGCTGTCCGCGCCCCTGGTAATCTTATCCTTCTGAAGCACATCCCTCTCAGCCTTCAATGCTTCAAAGTAAACAACCTGGGCTGAACTACTCCATCCAAGGGAACATCCTGGTGAATCTCTACTGCACCCTCTCCAGTGCATTCACATACTTCCTGTAATGTGGCTCCCAGACCTGAACATAATATTTCATTTGGCCTAACCAAATTTCCACATAGCCCTTATAATCTGTGCCTCCATGAATAAAGGCTATGTTGATGGTCGCTATGCTTTGTCAACTTCTGCATTAACCTGTTTAATCACATTCAGGTATATGTGGAGAAGCACTCTCTGAGCTTCCTACTGTGCTTCTATTCATTGAGTCCTCCACTGTCTGTTTGCTTCTTTCAAAGTACATCACCTCATATTTATCAGGGTTACATTCTATCGGCCATTGATCCACCCGTTTCATCATTGCATCTGTATCTTTCTGTAATATAAGACCATCCTCCTCACTGCCAACTAACCAGCCAAACTTTGTGTCAAACGCAAACTTATTTATCACACTCACTCTAACCCAATCCAAATTCACAGCTGCATCATTTATGAATACTACAAATAATAAGGTTAAAAATCACACAACACCAGGTTATAATCCAACAGTTTTATTCGCAGGCACGAGCTTTCGCAGCGCTGTTTCTTCATCACGTGATTATGCTCTTCGAAATGTCGTGCTTAAATAAACAGCTGGACTATCATCTAGTGTTCTGTAAATTTTTAACTTTGCCCAAGCCAGTCCAACACTGGCATCTCCGAATCACAAACAAAATGGGACACAGCACTGATCCCTGTGGTACACGATTGGATACTGGTCTCCAGTCAAACAAACAGATTTCTACCAGCAGACTTTCTGTCTCCTACAACTAAGTTGATTTAGATACAACTTGGCAAATTACTAATGAGTCCTACCTGTTCCTTGGTTATTCTGCTCCACTTGACGTACCTGTAGAATATCTGGGGATTCTCACTAATCCTTCCTGCCAACAGGTTTCCATGACACTGTGTTCGTCAGTCTCCTTCAAATGAAGAATTGCCTTCTTATTGCAGTCTGAAATGGTCTATCCTTTACCTGAAATAATTTGCCTTAAATGTAGAGTAGACAGCCAGAGAAAAATCCTGTTTATTTCCAACTTGTCATATGTTTAGTGATGTCTCTAAATTTCACTATGATCATCTCTCATTCTTTGAAACTGCAAAGAACACAGGCCGAGTTTCCACACCAGGCAATCTCACCATCTGAGTGATTAATCTCGAGAATGTCCATTGCACACCCTCCGTGGCCATTATATTCTTTCTCAGATTGGTTCACCAACACTGGACTCAATACTCTATGTACAGTTTCATTAGCAAGCTGTGAAACTGCTTCAGCATGACCTTCCGACTATGTTCTGATTCTCTTAAATGAAGGCGAACCTGACATTAACTTTTCACTTTTATATATTCCTCCAATTACCATTCACGTTATTTATGAATTCACTGCATGAGTTCTCATACAAAAATCCTTCTGAAAATCAAAATACGCCATTTCTATTTTCCAATAAACAAGTTCAAGTCATTCTGAAGTTTGTCAAAGATGAAGACTCTGCCAGATTCTGTCAGTGCATATTGATTCTCTCCAATGTTGTTGTTAATTTCTAAATATCCAATATCACATCCTACATAATAGGTTTCATCAGCTTCGCTACAGATGTCAAGTTAATTGGTCTGCAGTTCTCCACATTATCTCTTCTTCCCTTTGCAGATGCTTGAATCCCTTCCATTTATCTCCAATGCTTGGAACACATTTACTAACTTCCAGCCTCTGCAGAATGTACAGGAAAATAAAACAGTCATCGACAGCACAGGTAATGTGTCTATTGCTGATTTATTTCTAATATTTTGATACGAAGTACAACTGGCTCATTAGACTTAGCAATTCTCAATCCAGCGACAATACTACTATGCTAGCCTTCAACTACTACCTTGTTACTGATATGAATTGACTTTCTGTCTTTAGTTCCACAAGTTCCATGTGATCATTTGGTGTTACTCAGCGATTTTATGGATCTTGCTCCTTGATGACAGATGCAAAGGAACTGGTTATTTTCTTGGCCATTTCCCTTTTCTCCTCAATAACCTCCCCTCTCCTGATTACAAAATTCCACATTTGACCCTGCTTTTATTTTGTTTTCTTTGCAATACAGATTGTAGATTTATGTAATCTTTGTGTTCTTCTTTCACAGAATCATTAAAAGCCCACAGTGCGGAAAAGGCCTTTTTGGTCAGCAAGTCCACCCTGCCGCTCCGAAGAGTAACCACCCAGACCAATTCCCATCCAATTCTACATTTTGCGACCTAATCTACACATTCCTGAATACTTTGCACAAATAAGCATGGCCAATTCACCTACCCTGTAATTCTTTGGACTATGGGAGGAAACCGGAGCACCCAGAGGAAACCCATGCAGACACGGGGAGAATATGCAATATCCACACAACCAAATTTCTCAGAATTCACTGGTTGCCACAATGTCTAAAATTCTCCTGAGCTCACTTCCTATGATTAATATAATCTTTAAGTTATTATGTTAACCTTCATAAAGTCACTTGCCCTTTCTTTGGTGATTCTACCTTAAAGAAATAGACATATTTTTCAGACAGTGCAGGATTTCTCCAGATCTCCGGGTCCTGACCAGCTGTATCCAAGAACACAGCAAGAGGCGAGAGAAGATATTGCGGGGGCCCTGGCTGATCTTTTTCCATCACCGCTGTCCACGGGGTAGGTCCCAGAAGACTAGAGAGTCGTGAACGTTGTGCCCTTGTTCAAGTAGGGCGGCGAAGAAGAACCTGTGAACTATAGACCAGTTAGCTTAACAACTGTGACATGTAATTTCCTTGAGAAGGTTCTGAGAGATAACATATGCATGCATTTGAAAAGACCCGGTTTCATAAGGAGCAGTCAGCACTGCTTTGTACATAGGATATCATGGCTCATATTGCTTTCGCGTTTTTTTGAGGAAGGGACCTCAAAAGGTGGTAGTTGGTAGACGTAGTCTATTTAGGTTTCAGAAAGGCCTTTGATAAGGTTCCACATGATAGGCTGCTCTGAAAGGTTCGATGGCATGGAATTCAGGGGGATCTGGCAAATTTGACACTCAATGGGCTTGATGGGAGAAAGCAGAGGCTAATACTGGAAGGATGCTTATTGGACTGGAGGCCTGTGACGAGTGAAGTGTCTCAGGAATCGGTGCTGGGCCTATTACTGATTTTTATCTATATCAATGTGTTGGATAAAAATGTACAAAGCATGATTAGTAATTAGGATGATGACAATAAAATAGGCAGTACTGTGAACAGTGAGAAAGATTATTAGAAATTGCTGCAGGACCTTTATCAGCTGGAGAAGTGAGCCGAGAAATGGCAAATAGAGATTAATATAGATATGTGTGGGGTGATGCATTTTGGAAAGTCAAATGCAGTTTGGAGTTTCATGATGCATGTTAGACCCCGAAGGAGTGTAGGGGAACAGAAGGACCTTGGAGCTCGTGGTTCTCTGAAAGTAGTTGCACGTAGACACGGCAGTGAAAAAGGCTTTTGGCACACTGGCCTTCATCAGTCAGGGCATTGAGTACAGAAGCTGGCGAGGTATATTGCAGTTGGACAGGACGCTGGTGAGGTATGCGCTTGGAGTATTGTGTTCGGTTTTGTTCACTTTGCCATAGGAAGGATGTGATTAAACTGGAAAGAGGACAGAAGAAATTTACAAGGATGTTGCCTGTACTCGACGGTCTGAGTTGTAGGGAGTGTTTGGACCGGCCAGAATATTTTCCTTTTAGTGTAAGAAACTGAGGGGTAATTGTATAGAAAAGTATAAAATCATGAGATGCATAGATAAGGTGAATACACTCCTTCTTTTTGCTAGTTTGGGGAATCAAGGTCTAGAGGACATCAGGTTAGAGGTGAAAGAATAAAAAGGATCCTGAGCGCCAACTTTTTTATGCAGAGGTTGGTACACATATGGAATTAGCAGACAGCGGTTTGGTTGAGGCACGTGCATTAACAACATTCAAAAGGCTTTTAGACAAATACACGGATAGGAAAGATTTAGAAGAATAAGGGGCAAGGGCAGGGAAATGGAATGAGCAGGATGGACATTTTGGTCGGCACGGCCGACTTTGGTCTAAAGGGCCTGTGTCCAAGCTGCAGGGCTCCATGGTTCTATGTCTCTAACAACCATTGCGTGTCTACCACTTCATGCTCAAACATTCGATATTGTATGCAAGCGCCATGTAAAATACAACATATTAACATCTCTAGTCCTCAGAGCAAGGTTACTAATGAGTCCTTCTGAGCACACAACACCAAATCGAAAATAACCTCCTCTCTTGTTAGAGTCACAACATACTCTTCAAACAACCTGTTTTACGCTTATGGAATTTGTTTTTCACAACATTAACGCAATTTAGATACAATTTAAGATCATTCAATAATACTGCAGCACCCACAGTATTTGCATCTCTGATTTCCAGAGTATACAATGCACAGAATTTGCACGAGAGCATTGGTTTGGATACAATGCTTGCTTCTCCTTCCTATTTGTAAGATCCACCCAAACTGATTCTGTGGAATCTGAGGGACAGGGTCTGTTGTGTTATTAATGATAGACTTGGACAAGACATTTGGAGAGGGTCACCTCGACACTGACATGATCTGAAGAAATGACCAGCATCACAGGACAAGTATCAATATCCTCCCCACTCTGCCAGGTTAACTGTTACCGTACTCTCTCTGCTCCCTCACACTCACTACCTGTTATAGCACCTACCCCCTAACAAGGCTCACATTCTATCTCCAAATAAGGCTCACGCACTACCACTCTCACTATTGAATTCAGCATCTTTCCCACGCCACCCCCACCCCGCACGCTCTCTCTCCCTCCATTATACTCCCAACACTAATAACACAGCATGGGATACAACACTGTGGACTGACTCCCTCCGGATATCTCACCATTCCCCCTCCCCCTCCACCTACAGCAGCTCTAAGAGCAGGGCCACACACCCCCCCACCATCACTCCTCCCCGCCGTTCTCCCATTCCAGGAGAAACGGACTGTAATAGGAGAGAAAGGACCAAGCCAGATGGTGGAGCACCCGATACCTGACCCATCCTCCAACCGCCCCCCCCCCGCCCCGCGCCATGTGAGGAGGACCCTGGTATGAGATGGAGAGGAAGGGGACGTGTTGTATGGAGATTCTGTGACATCCATATCCTCTAACTGAGTAAAAAACAATGTTCAGTGAAGGGCAATTCGCACTTTAACCACTCTGTCTGTTCTCACAATTTTCTCCCTCCCAAAACAACAAATATCTCATTGCAGAGCGATACAGACACAAAAATATTCAGAGACACATGTGAACACGCTAATATATTTACACTCACAGTAATTACACGGAGATAGAACCGCACACAAGTAGTGGCATACGGAGACATAGACAGTCGCACACAAATAGGCACAAGCACAAGTAAAACGCACAGGCTAATACACAGATTAACCGATGTCAGCACATAAATACACAAACACACAGACACGTAAACAAACACAAACAAGTACACATATGGAAACACAGAGACACAGATGATAGTGCTTATAAGACAGAGATATATAGGTTTTTGATGAATAAGCATGTCAAGAGTTACAGAGAGTAGTCAGGAGAATGATGTTGAGAAACCTCTAAGCCTGTATTAAATGGCATTCAGAGTCGATTGGCCGAATGGCCTAATTCTGCGTTTTTAATGTTCGTGTGGTGTCATGCTATCAGTTATTCTCTTCCTGGGATAGGAGCAGAGAATGAGTTTAATACATATTTGATTGAAAAGAGTCAGTGGTCCTATTGGACAGGTTTAGAGGGCTGAATGGTTTATGTCTATGCCTAATTATTCTGTCCTTGTGTTTCAAAAGAGGTGGCGATTTCATGTTAGGTTAACACAGTTTAATATAACTGGTCCCACACTGAAATAAGGTCGCCCCTTTCACTTTAGTGTTGTACTATCTGTAGTGTCCTCATCCTCAGGGAACAGTGAAGACTCGGTTTTTGTAGATATTCAAGACTGAGCTCGACTGATCTTTGCTGGACAGGAGAGTCAATACTTATTGCGAACAGACAGGAGATAGATGGTCAAACACAATCAGATCAGCCATGATCATTCTGACTGGTGGCGCCGAATAGCCAACTGCAGCCCCTACCCACGTGTTGTTTCCTCAATCCACCCTCGATGCTGTTCCAGGGATATACTGCTGCCATTACCCCATGTATTGTGCCCTCCATCCACCCGTCGAAGCTGGGACAGAGATAGGGGGCCACCTCATTCAGCCAGTCTTTATCGTTACCATGAGACTCGAGGAGACCATTCTGCCTCTTTAACGAGTTACAGACAAAAATGAAACGAATCATTTTAGCTCATTGAGTACATTTTACTGCACAGCAGCCCATTTAAACTGCCTGAACTGCTACACAGGAAGCGGTTGCTAACAGTCAATAGAGAGAAGATGTAAATGCTTATTTTCAAATTACAAAGCTGAAACTGGTGGAGTGCCTCAGAGTTCACTGTGGAATCATCAACGATCAATATCTGTATCAAAGATCTGGAGGAAGGGACTGCATATAACAATGCCCAATTAGCTTAAACACCAAGCTGGTCATCCAGTATGTTAACAAATGGAAGTCGTGCGTCATCAATGTGATAAAGGCAAAGGGAAGTTAGTGAGCAAACCTTCAGCAGATATAGCATAATGTGAGTTGTCAATTTTGGATGGAAGGATAAAACAATGTTAAACAATTTAAGTGTAGAGAGAATAGAGAACTCTGTGATACAGACGGTATTCATGATCCTGGTACATGAATCATATGTAGTTAGTCTGCACTTGCAGTAAGTGATTTGAAGCTAAGTGGAATGATTGTGTTTCTGTCAAAGGGTACTAGATTTAATGAGGAATGTTTTACTACATCTGTACCGGTAAAAGTCAGAAGTGCAGATGCTGGAGATCAGAGTCGAACAGTGTGAGGCTGGATAAGCATAGCCAATCAGGCAGCATCCGAGGAGCGGAAGAATTGGCGTCACGGATATAAGTCCTTCATCAGTAATGTGCCATAAATATCGAGTCTCCTGTTCATTGGGTGCTGCCTGACCTGTTGTTATTTTCCAGAATCACATTTTTCGAGTCTACATCTGTACAGGCATTGCTGAGACCACATATGACACATTATGTGCAATTTTGATCCCTTAACCTAAAAACAAGATAATTATTTTAGAAGCTTATCAACAATGTTTTGTTAAATTTTTCCTGGAGTGAAGGCCTTTTGTTCTGAAACGTTATCAGTTTTGGTCTTAGATGAGAAATCTTTTTGAAGCATACACAATATTGAGAAAAATCAGCTGGATACATATGTTCTCTTCTCAGGGACACTAAAAATATGGAATAAATGTTAAGAATCAAATGTATTGATTTTCGCACAGATATTTTGAAGACATCAAACGGTTTTCAAAAATTAAGCATATGCATACCTACGTATCATCAAATTATAAAGCAGGAATTTTCTTTTTTTGCTAATGAAAGGCACTGTGTATAACAACAGCAATGATGCACTTACATATCGTCCATTATCATCCATTCCAGAGAATGTCCACAACGAGCGCACACGGTCCAGTTTGGTGTTCAGTTGACATGATTGCTTGTTTCAACACAGAGAGGGGGAACAATGTTCCCTGCCGGAGAATCAGCAACTGATTGATCCCTCTATCTTCTTTTGTTCCACCTGACAACAGTAAATCCCTGACTCACTGCTACCTGATGTGTCGTGGAGAATTCCTGATGAGAGATTCATTGGAATCTCCCTACCATCTGAAACAAAAGTAATTCAGCTAACTCCAACTATTCTGGGGAGAAATCGCATTGCAAGCAGCATGCCTGAGCAGAATGGGCGGCACAGTGGATCAGTGGTTAGCACTGCTGCCTCACTGCACCAGGGTACCAGGTTTGATTCCAGCCTCGGGCGACTGCCTGTGTGGAGTTTGCATATTCTACTGGTGTCTGCGTTGGTTTCCTCCAAGTGCTCGGATTTCCTCCCACAGGTCCAAAAATGTGCAGGTCAGGTGAATTAGCCAGGCTAAATTGCCCATAGTGATAGGTGCATTAGCCAGAGGGAAATGGGACTGGTTGGGTTACTTTCCGGAGGGTCGGTGTGGACTTGTTGGGCCGAAGGGCCTCTTTCTACACTGTAGTGAATCTAATCTAATAAGTTCAGAGGACAGAATGACATTTGGGGCTGTCTATCATCTATCCATTTGTTATGAGTTCAACTATTGTGACACTCTGGAAAACTTTCATTTTTCTATTTTGTCTTGAGATGTGAGAGTGTGTGTGTGTGTGTGTGTGTGTGTGTGTGTGTGTGTGTGTGTGTGTGTGTGTGTGTGTGTGTGTGTGTGTGTGTGTGTGTGTGTGTGTGTTTGACATTTTTCTAGAGGATGAGCCAGGCTGACATTTATATCATTACCCATATCACAAACTTTGAAATTTGTTGTAAACAGTGGAGCAGTCTGACTACAAAAGGTAATACAGACACTGCAACATTGATTGGACCACGAACGACATATTCTAAAAGGGCTGTTCAAGTGGGAGTACCCTTCCCCAGAGGTTTGTGGTGCCTGGATGTTTACATTTATTCAAAGTTGTTTCTGTTAAATATTTGAGAGACAAGTGAATATAGGAAAATGGTGCACGTACAGAAGAAGTACTGCTGAGACCACAATCAGATCAGCTACGATCTTAGTGCGAGACAGAGCAAAGACAAAGTGCCTAATGGCCCACTCCCACTCCTCAGTCCGATGTTCCTATATTCCATTCAGCCCCTCATAGCTCCTGCACAGTTGTAGATGCAGGCCACTCGCTCGAAATACCTAATCCACTGTAAGACGGGATCTTCTTCTGTCCCTCACATTTGTCACACACAGTTTGGCGTGGGTTGAAAAATGTTTATTCAAAACCCAGGCTGGACTCAAAAGACGCCTCTGATCTATTGAAAGAGTGTCCACTCTCTGCAACTTGTGCTTCGCTTGGTTGTCATGGTGCAGACCCAGATTCACTGTGAATACAGTCCCCGTACCTCACTCAGAGATGACTCATAAAATGCTTTGCTCTCTCTGACTGCAATGTCCAATAACGGAATGCTCAGGAAAATTGCAGCCATTAACTTTCTAATTACAGAATATGAGAACATACGGATCAGGATCAGATGGTGATTCGGATGGTTAGGCCTGCCGTGCCATTGTATAAGATTATGGATGATCCACTGTTGTTATCAACTCTGCTTTATTTTCCGATTCTTCACATCCCTAAATTCTATGGCAGGTCAAAAACCCACCTACCTCATCTGTAAATACTTTCAGTGATATAGCTCCTGGAACTCTCTTGACCAGATAATTTCTGACATTCACTATTCTCTGTGAGAAGGTTACACTCCCCAAACATACACAATAACCTATTTGTATGTTCAAAAGAGGTGAACACAGCAGCTCATGTAAGAGTGACCGATCCTTATATCAAGGCCGGAGTTGCTCCGGCTGGTATCAAGAAACGTTGACGAAATTAAATTTAATAGGAATCAGCCACAATCTCTCTTCTGGAGGGTCAGAAGACAATGGATCAGAATCTGAGAACATTTGACTGGAATGTTCCGTCAATGAACAGGATTTTATCCAAGGGTTTTTTACTACCTTTCTCAGCCTTGGATATCATTAACATCACGGATCGAAGATATCCTTTGGATTACTCAAGGTGGTTACTATCCCATCCTCGCTATAGTTTGTGTTCTAGTAAGTCATTCTCTTTGTGTATTAAACCATTCAGCCCAATCCAGTCTGCTCAAACATCAGTCAAAGCTGATAAATTTCTCAAACCCATTCTCCCCGTAACCTTTGATCCTCTTTTCAGTCGAAAACCTATCCTACGCAGTCTTAAATATACTCAATGACTTGGCCTCCACAGCCTTCTGAGGCACTGAATTCCATAGACTCACAATGCTCTGTCTGAAGAAGTTATTCGTTATCTCGGTTCTAAAAGGTCTTCGCTGTGGTCTATGGCTGTGCCTCGGATCCTAGTCTTACCTAAGAATGGACACATTTTCCAAAAATCCACTCTGTCCAGGTCATTCGAGTATCGAACCAGGCCCTCAAACGTTCATCGTATGTTAAGCTTTTCATTCCTGGGACCAATCCTTTGAATCTCCTCTGAACACGCTCCAGGAACAGTACACATCTGCTGGGATATAGGACCCAAATCTAAATGTGGCCTGACCAGAGCGTTTTAGTACCTTGTAAGTACTCCCCGCTTTTAACTTCAATTCCTCTCGAAATAAATCCCTTCATTGTATTTACCTTCTTAACTACTGACTCAACTTGCAAGTTTACTGTGAGAGAAGCCTGGACTAGGATTCCCAAGACTCTTCGCATTTCAGACTTCTGAATTTTCTCCCCATTTAAAAAATATCCCGTGCCACTATTCTTCATACCAAAGTGCATGACCTCATACTGGCGCATGTTTTACTCCATCTGCCACTGCTTTGCCCATCTCCTAACCTGTACAAGTCCTTCTGCAGCTTCTTTGCCTCCTGCGTGCTAACTGTCCCTCTAGATATCTTTATAATGTCTGCACACTTAGCCAGAATGGCCTCCGTTCCATATCTAGATCATTAAGGCACAATGTGAAAAGTTGTCCGAACACTGAGTCTTACAGAATACATTTTGCCACCGTTTGCCATCCTGGGAAGGACCATTTTATCCACACTACCTGCTTTTTGCCAAACAGCAAAACTTAAATCCATGCTAGCACTTTGCCTCTGTCACCATGGGCCCTTATCTTAATCAATAGTCTTGTGTGGCACTCGCCAAAAGCCTTCTTGTGGTCCGGGTAAGGATATCCTTTGGCACTCCTGGGTCGAAGCTGATCGTTACTTTCTCAAAAGGTTTAAGCAGATGCGTCAGGCATGACCTCCCTTTGATGATACCATGCTGACTTTGCCCTATGTTTCTATACACCTCCAAATATTCAAAAATATTATCCTTCCCGATCGGTTCCAGGATCTTACCCACGACTGAGGTTAGGCTGTTTGGTCTGTAATTTTCCGTCTTCCGCCTTATTCCCTTTGTAAACAGGGATTGAACATGAGCGTTATTCCAGTCCTCTGGGACATTCCCTAATTCTAATGATTCCGGAAAGATCACCACTAACGCCTCCACTACCGCTGAGCTTTCTCTCATTGAACTCTGTGGTAAAGTCATTCTGGTCCAGGTGATTTATCCATCTTCAGCCAATTTAGCTTTTCTACCCTCTTTGCCTTGGCGATGGGTGACATACTGAGCTTTGCCTCTTCATATTCTTGAACTATTGGGAAATTATTCGTGTCCTCGGCCATTTCTTTGTTCCCCACTACTGTCTGTCCTGTGCCATTTTACAGCAGCCCAATGTCCACTTTTGTCTCGCCTTTGCCTTTTTTATATCTAAAGAAAATCTTCCAACTTTCCTTGATTTAACTGGCAAGCATATCCTCAAGTTTAATCTCCTCCCTCCATATTTATTATTTTGTTGTCCTCTGTTGGTCTTTGTGAGCTTCCAAGTCGTCTGGTTTTCCTGTGCCCTTCGTCACATTATACGCTTGCTCTTCTGTCCCTGACTTTCTACACAAACACCCGTTGAAGGAGCCGCACTCTGAAAGCTAGTATGCTTCCAATTAAACCTGATGGACTATAACCTGGTGTTGTGTGATTTGTAACCTAACCATTCATAGTTGCTTCATCCTCCCCTATACCATCCTTCTTTTTTCTCGGGAAGAATCTCTGTTGTGTCTCCTGAACTACTCGCAGATACTCCTGCCATTGTTGTTCGACTGCTTTTCATGTTAGCCCCATCCCAGGGAATTCTACCAACCTCCTCCCTCATGCCCCTGTAGTTGACTTCATACAGCTGAAATACCATTACCTATCATTCTAACTTTTCCCTCTTAAATTGCAGAATAAAATCAATCATATTATGATTACTGCTTCCTTCGTGTTCCTTCGTTTAAGTTCTCTAAAACAGTGTGCCTCATTGCACAACACTAAATCCAGTATTGTCCTGTTCCTGATTGGGCTCCACCACAAGCTGCTCCAAAAAGCACTATCGAAGAGATTGCACAAATCATTTCTCCTGCAAACTACTAACAACCAGATCTTCCCAGTCCACCCGTGTATTGAAATCTCCATGACCACTGTATTTTGCCTTTTCTATGCATCTTTTCTATCTCCTGGTGTATATATACAGGTCCTGTCTACTTTTTCGAGTCCTGAACAAAACGACATGTAGAACATAGAATATAGAACATTACAGTATAGAACAGGCCCTTCAACCCACGATCTTGTGCCAACCATTGATCCTCATGCATGCACCCTCAAATTTATGTGACCATATGCATGTCCATCAGTCCTTAAATGTCTCTAATGACCTTGGTTCAAAAACTGCTGCTGGCAACGCATTCCATGCTCTCACAACTCTCTGTGTAAAGAACCGGCCTCTGACATACCCTCTATACTTTCCTCCAACCAGCTTAAAACTATGACCCCTCGTGTTAGCCATTTCTGCCCTGGGAAATAGTCTCTCACTACTGACTCTATCTATGCCTCTCATTATCTTGTATATCTCAATTAGATCCCCTCTCCTCCTCCTTTTCTCCAATGAAAAAAGTCCGAGCTCAGTCAACCTCTCTTCATAAGATAAGCCCTCCAGTCCAGGCAGCATCCTGGTAAACCTCCTCTGAACCCGCTCCAAAGCATCCACATCTTTCCTGTAACAGGGCGACAAGAACTGGATGCAATATTCCAAGTGCGGTCTAACCAAAGTTTTATAGAGCTGCAACAAGATCTCACGATTCTTAAACTCAATCCCCCTGTTAATGAAAGCCAAAACACCATATGATTTCGTAACAACCCTGTCCACTTGGGTGGCCATTTAAAGGGATCTATGTACCTGCACACCAAGATCCCTCAGTTCCTCCACACTGCCAAGAATCCTATACTTTATCCTGTATTCAGCTTTCAAATTCAACCTTCCAAAATGCATCACATCGCATTTATCCAGGTTGAACTCCATCTGCCACCTCTCAACCCATCTCTGCATCCTGTCAATGTCCCACTGCAGCCTAAAACAGCCGTCTATACTGTCATCGACACCTCCAACCTATGTGCTGTCTGCAATCTTGCTGACCCATCCTTCAATCCTCTCATCCAAGTCATTAATAATAATTACAAACAGTAGAGGCCCGAGGACAGAGCCCTGTGGAACACCACTCACCACTGACTTCCGGGCGGAATATTTTCCTTCTACTACCACTCGCTGTCTTCTGTTGGCCAGACAATTCTATATCCAGACAGCTAAGTTCACCTGTATCCCATCCTCCTGACCTTCTGAATGAGCCTACCATGGGGAACCTTATCAAATGCCTTGCTGAAGTCCATATACACCACATCCACTGCTCAAACCTCATCAACTTTTCTATTCACATCCTCAAAGAACTCGATAAGATTCGTGAGGCATGACCTTCCCCACACAAAACCATGTTGACTGCATTTAATCAAGCCATGCTCTTCCAGATGGTCATAAATCCTAACCCTCAGAATCCTTTCTAACACCTTGCAGACGACAGACGTGAGACTTACTGGTCAGTAATTGTCGGGGATTTCCCTATTTCCTTCCTTGAAGAGAGAAATTACATTTGCCTCTCTCCAGTCCTCAGGTACGACTCAGTGGAGAGTGAGAATGCAAAGATCTTCGCAAGTGGCGAAGCAATCGAATTTCTCATTTCCCAAAGCAGCCGAGGGCAAATCTTAATGTTTGACAAAATTTTCAGAACATCAGCTTCCTCAATCTCTATCCATTCCAGAATGCATACCTGCTCTTCAAAGGTTTCATTAAACATCTATATTTCTTTTTTCAACCTTTGGGGATACTCAATTCTATCCACACCGATTTTGTGCCATCTGACCCTCCTTTATGTCATACAGTCACAGAGCTATACAGTCCGAGAGATGAACAAAATGGCAACAGATCCTTCGGTCCAACTCGTCTATGCCAATCAGATTACCCAACCTAATCTTGTCCCATTTGCCAGCACTCGGCCTATATCATTTTTACGCATCCTCTTTGCATACCCATCCAGATGCCTTTTAAATGTTGGAATGGGGCTAGTGTCCACCACTTCCTCCCACAGTTGTTTCCATATACATGCACCACCCTGTGAATGATAAAAAAAAACTTGCTGTTTTGGGAACTTTTAAATCTTTTCCTTCTCAACCTAAACCTACGCCCTCTAGTTCTCCCCCACCCCAGGGAAAATGATTTATCTATTTCTCCCATGCATGACCCTTGTAATTTTTTAAATTTCTCTAAGGTCACCCCTCAGCCTCTGAAGCTCCAGGGCAAACAACCCCAGCCTATTCAAATTCAGCAATAGTCCAATCCTTGTAAATTTTTCAGAATACTTTCAAGTTTCACAGCATTCTTCCGATAGCAAGGAGACCAGTATTCTTACAATTGATTTATTTTCATTCTTACTCCCCCCGACTCAACCTACCTTTTCGATAGGATACATACTCTTGAATGCATCAGCTGTCAATCCTGATTCCCTTGCAGCACGTCTCTGCCAATTTCAATCTGCGCTACAAGCTCATTTACCTTATTTCTTATACGGCATGCATGCAGATATAACACTCACAGTCCTGTATTAACTGTCCATCCTCTCAGTTTCATTTGTCTGTCCAGTGTGCTTGAAGTTTGATGGTTTACATTTTCAATACACTGTGTCCTATTGGTGCCTGTGCTCGAGATTTCATTAAACTCTCTTGCGTTCTTCACTCTTACCTCCTCTTTGAATTCAAGTTTTCTAATTTCCCCTATAACTGAAATCCCACTCAAACCTAAAGATTAATTGAAAGATCTGACCGCAGCCCTCATTACGTGATTTGTTAGGACTCTGGTCCCAGCATTGTTCAGATGAAGACCATACCATCAGAACAAGTCCCTTCTTCCCCAGTAATACAATATGCATATGCAACACGAAATACAGGGACAAAATGGCTTGTTGTACATTCCAAAATATGGAAAGCACAAACAGATAAGATTGGTAAAATCCACCCATGACCTTGAGCTGTATAAATTCGAATGTGAATTACAAAACCATGGAAGTGCTGTGCAAACGTTAACAATCATTATTCGGCCCACAGCTGAGATGCTGATTTCCCCTTTGTCAGTGATGTCCCTCACTGAGACTCTCTGGTCCAATCCCACACACAGTATTTCGGGGGCTTATCAGTTCCTGCTGCTGTTCTCCCAGTCTATTTAAATTAATCCACTTTCTCCCTGGAACCAATCAATTGGCCTATTGGATTCCGTTTAACTGTCAGAAACCCAGCTCTGTGATGTTTTTGGAGATAAATGATCTGGGATGACAGCTAGTATCAGCACAGTGTTCACAGCGGCAACAGGCAAACAGCTTGCAGTCCAGGGGAATATCTAAATAAAATTTCCATCTTCTGTCTATTTTCCTCATGCTGACTCCTGATCTATCCAGCTTCACTTTCTTCTAACACTCGTTTCTCCCACTCAGTTAGTCGCTCCTCTTTCTATCCACTCTGTTGACCTCCCTTCACATACTTTCTTTCTATTTCATTCTCTCTCTCTCTCTCTCTCTCTCTCTCTATCTGTGTCTCTGACCGTATCTCTCTCTCTCTCTCTCTCTCTCTCTGTATCTCCAATAACTCTCTCTGCCTTCAGATAGTGCAGTTGGAGAGCTTGTGGATGGACAATGGGCTGAATTGCCAACGTCTGTGCTGTATTATTTCTGAGGTTCTCTGACCCACAATAAAGACTTTCAGTGCCTGGAGAAACAAGCTGGTCCTGCGAAGGTCACAGTGCACAATCATCCATTATCTCTTCCTGTTTTCTGACAGGCAATATCCTCTAAATATCTGTTCAACAAAATAGATTGACATTCGAGCAGTTGGGAGGACATTCGCAAGATGATATTGAAATCAGGATTTAATAAACAGTTCCGCCATGCAAAATGTGGATTTGCCTGATAGCAGCTCCTCCCAATTAACAGCCCCTCGCTTCTGCCTGATGTGGATTTGCCTTCCAACAATTTATTAACTTCCACAAGATCCTGACTTATTCCATGATCGTAGCTATCTCAAACCTGAGGTCATTTTGATCACTTTCTAAAATGATCTTCCACTGAATGGTCAGTCACGTGGGCATGCTCATTTTCTACTACGAGGTCCAGTATAGCCCATGCTGTAGTTGGACTATCCACATACGGCTGCAAATAACTTTCTTGGATGCGCTTAAGAAATTCTACCCCGTCTAAGCCACTTGCTGTAAAGGATTCCCAGTCAATATTGGGGATGTTAAAGTCCCTCACTATGGCAACTCACGTTTCCATAATCGGCCAACATGTTTGTTCCTCAATTTCTCGGTGGCTGTTGGAGGGACTACAGTACAATCCTAACACATGCATCCCTCATATCTTGAGCTATCTCCATGTTGCCTCAGTAGATGAGCTTTCCAATACGTCCTAAGTGCAGATGTAACAAACTTCCTGATTAGTAATGCAACTTCTCCCCCTCTTTTAGCTTCCCCTCTATATCATCTAAAACAACAAAACCCTGAAAAGTTGATCAGCCAGTCCTGTCTCTTTCTCAACAAAGTCCCTATGATGTTTGCAACATCGTAGTCCCATGTAGGGATTCAGTCTCTAAATTCAACTGTTTGCCCATAATGATCCTTGCATCGAAATAAATACACTTCCACCAACCCCATCAGATACACATCCTGACATTTGGTTTGAGTTTCCCTGAAGGACTTTCTGCTGCTATTTTCTGGCGACAAGAGATTATAAAAGACTATCAATAAAGCAGAAGATATTGTAGACAGACAATTCCAGTTTCCTCCTTTGTCACATCAAGCTGTACCTTGCCTTACACATGGTCTGATTTCGACAGAGTGCTGATTAATTATTTCACTTTAAACTACTGTCTCCAGCTACTCACTGCATATTCAACAAGTATTTCTGGACCCCCTGGATTGATTGCTCTCTTGTCCCTCTCTCACGAATTCTTGGTAATATTTAAGTTGAAGTTATACGTACTCATACAATCTCCAAGTACTGCCTTGCCAGAATCCTCACATGAAACTAATAACACTTCAGGTTGCCAGTCCCATTGTGTTCAGTGTCCTCTGCTTCTTTGTTGTTGGTCTTAGATGCACTGGTTTTAGTCTCCAATTCCTACTCAGTCACTGTATTGTGGACCGACTGCTCTGGTTGCCACTCCACAGTGTCACAGTAGTTTTAAACTCTCCGGAGTGTCAATACCAAACCTGCTTGCCAGGACATTGCAGCCAGTACAGGTCCATTCCGTCCTTCTTGTGTATATCCTACCGACCCGGGAATCCCAATGATCCACATATCGGAAATTGCCGCCTGTTCAGGTCCATCCCGTGCTTCTTGTGTATATCCTACTGACCCAGGAAACCCAAAGACCCACACATCAAAGATTGCTGCTAGTTCAGGTCCATCCCGTCCTCCTTGGCTATATCCTATGAATTGGCAATCCCAATCATCCACATATCAGAAGTGCTACCAGCTTTTTGGCCATGTATTTAACTGTACTACCTTCCTATTCTTAATCTCACTCGCACGTGACATATTCTAGCGTCTCCAAAAGTCAAATATCCTTTCAGCACAACTCCAGCAAGGCCTTTTCTTTAAAGTGGATAGACGTGATTATAAAAACGTAAGTGTGACCTCATTAACCAGGAAGGTGGAGCCCACTGACTCAGTCCAATGACCACAGGATCTGAGATCTATCACCTCCACCAAACCTGTTTGACAAGGTAGACATAGAACATAGAAGGATACAGCGCAGTACAGGCCCTTCGGCCCTCGATGTTGCGCCGACCGAATCCTACCTAACCTATACTAGCCCAATAACTTCCAAATGCCTATCCAATGCCCGCTTAAATGACCATAAAGAAGGAGAGTTCACCACTGAGACGGGCAGGGCATTCCATGAACTCACAACCCGCTGTGTGAAGAATCTACCCCTAACATCTGTCCTATACCTACCACCCCTTAATTTAAAGCTATGTCCCCTAGTAACACCTGACTCCATTAGCGGTAAAAGGTTCTTAGTATCTACCCTATCTAAACCCCTAATCATCTTATACACTTCTATCAGATCTCCCCTAAACCTTCTCTTCTCCAATGAGAACAGCCCCAAGTGCCTCAGCCTTTCCTCATAAGATTTTCCTACCATTCCAGGCAACATCCTGGTAAACCTCCTCTGCACTCGTTCTAAAGCTTCCACATCCTTCCTATAGTATGGCGACCAAAACTGCACACAATACTCCAGATGAGGCCGCCCCAGAGTCTTATACAACTGCAACATGACCTCAGGACTCCGGAACTCAATTCCTCTGCCAATAAAGCCCAGTACACCATATGCCTTCCTCACAGCACTATTTACCTGGGTGGCAACTTTCAGAGATCTGTGTACATGGACACCAAGATCCCTCTGCTCATCCACACTACCAAGTAGCCTACCATTAGCCCAGTAATCCATCATCTTGTTATTCCTACCAAAGTGAACGACTTCGCACTTAGCTACATTGAATTCCATTTGCCACATTTCCGCCCAGCTCTGCAACTTATCTATATCCCGCTGTAACCTACCACTTCCTTCCTCACTATCCACAACTCCACCGACTTTTGTGTCATCCGCAAACTTGCTTACCCAGCTTTCAAGTCCTTCCTCTAGATCATTTATAAAGATAACAAAAAGCAATGGTCCCAAAACAGATCCTTGTGGTACACCGCTAGTAACTGCGCTCCAAGATGAACATAATCCATCAACTACTACCCTCTGTCTCCTTCCAGCCAGCCAATTCCTAATCCAAACCTCTAATGTATCCTCAATGCCATACCTCCGTAGTTTTAGCATTAGCCTACCATGGGGAACCTTATCGAACGCCTTACTAAAATCCATATACACAACATCTACTGCTTTACCCTCGTCCACTTCCTTAGTCACCTTCTCAAAGAACTCAATAAGGTTTGTGAGGCATGACCTGCCCTTCACAAAACCATGCTGGCTATCCTGATCACGTTATTCCTACCCAGATGTTCATAAATCTTATTCCTTACCAATCTCTCTAAGACTTTGCCCACCACTGAAGTCAGACTCACTGGCCTATAGTTACTAGGGCTATCCCTACTCCCTTTCTTTAACAATGGGACCACATTCGCTATCCTCCAGTCCTCTGGTACTATTCCCGTTGACAATGACGACATAAAAATCCAGGCCAATGGCTCTGCTATCTCCTCCCTAGCTTCCCATAGGATCCTGGGGTAAATGCCATCAGGCCCAGGAGACTTATCTATATTCATCCTTTCCAATATTCCCAAAACCTCTTCCCTGCATATTTCCAGGGCATCCATTCTAATTATTTGTGATTTCATATTCACATCAGCAACAGTGTCCTGTTCCTGAGTGAATACTGATGAAAAGTACTGATTTAATGTCTCTCCAATCTCCTCCGCCTCCACACACAACTTCCCACTACTATCCTTGACTGGACCGATACCTACCCTAGTCATCCTTTTATTCTTGACATACCTATAGAAAGCCTTTGGGTTTTCCCTAATCCTACCAGCTAAAGACTTTTCATGTCCCCTTCTCGCTTCTCTTAGCTCCCTCTTTAGCTCCTTCCTGGCTACCTTATAACTCTCAATCGCCCCTACTGACCCTTCACGCCTCATCTTTACATATGCCGCCTTCTTCCCTTTCACAAGGGACTCCAATTCCTTACGAAACCATGGCTGCCTCACAAGGCCCTTTACACCATGCCTGACTGGTACATACCTATCAAGGACACGCAGCAGCTGCTCCTTGAACAATCCCCACATCTCATTAGTGTTCTTCTCTTGAAGCCTGTTTTTCCAATCCACACATCCTAAGTCATGCCTCACTGCATCATAATTTCCCTGCCCCCAGCTATAACTCTTGCCCTGCGGCGCACGATTATCCCTCTCCATCACTAAAGTAAAAGTCACCGAGTTGTGGTCACTGTCCCCGAAGTGCTCACCTACCTCCAAGTCTAACACCTGGCCTGGTTCATTACCTAGAACCAAATCCAATATAGCCTCCCCTCTTGTTGGCCTGTCGACATATTGTGTCAGGAAACCCTCCTGCACACATATGGACCATTTATTTGCAGATTGACGAGGATAAACAGAAGACTACAAAATGACAGAGCAGATGGATGTCATTCAGCCTGTTTACTCTGTTTTGCTATTAATTTGGATTTTAATTATTCTGTTCCTTTCAATGGCAGGGTCTTTACCCCAGCATCCCCAGCGGGTACGAGAGTGCCAAGTGTCATTGGGTGCACAGTCCTGTGAAGGGAGTATCTAGTGCCAGGCAATGGGGTGTGGGGAGTCCCAGGTTTGGCAAAGGAAAAGCTGCATGCAGTGAGGATGGACTGAGGAACTGAAAGAGATGGAATGGGTATCCAGGGACACTGCATTCAGCAAGATTCCTAAACACCCAGGGAACACGAGAATCATGGCTGCTTTTACAAAAGCTGCCACATTTACTGCATTTCTCCATGAAATATATGAAAATATACTGTAGATTGTAGAAATCCGAAGCAAATACAGAGACATCCTGTGGAGAGAGAAAGGAGGTAATGCTCCCAATGCAGACATGGGAAGAATGTACAATGTACACACAGACATATTCCAGAGATTGGAATTGAACCCGGGTCCCTATCACTGTGAGGCAGCATTGCTGTGCACAGAACTCTGGGTTGTTGCCGGTGCCACATGACAGTGAGACAAGGAACAGGGAGAGAGTGCAGTTGAACACGTGGCTGCAAGGATAGTGTATGAGGGAGGGCTTCAGGTATTTGGACAATTGGATTGCATTCTGGGGAAGGTGGGACCTGTACAATCAGGATGGGTTGCACCTGAACCAGAAGAGTACGAATATCCTGGGATTTGCTAGCACTCTTCTGGGGGGGGGGGGGGGCGGGGGGGTGGTTACATTTATTTGGCAGGGGGATGGGATCCGGGCTTGTCGTCCAGAAAGTAGGTTAGCTGTTTTTCAGCTGCAAATGTGTTGCTGGTCAAAGCACAGCAGGCCAGGCAGCATCTCAGGAATAGAGAATTCGACGTTTCGAGCATAAGCCCTTCATCAGGAATGAGGAGAGTGTGCCAAGCAGGCTAAGATAAAAGGTAGGGAGGAGGGATTTGGGGGAGGGGCGATGGAGGTGGGATAGGTGGAAGGAGGTCAAGGTGAGGGTGATAGGCCGGAGTGGGGTGGGGGCGGAGAGGTCAGGAAGAGGATTGCAGGTTAGGAGGGCGGTGCTGAGTTGAGGGAACCGACTGAGACAAGGTGGGGGGAGGGAAAATGAGGAAACTGGAGAAATCTGAATTCATACCTTGTGGTTGGAGGGTTCCCAGGCGGAAGATGAGGCGCTCCTCCTCCAGCCGTCGCGTTGTTATGTTCTGCCGGTGGAGGAGTCCAAGGACCTGCATGTCCTCGGTGGAGTAGGAGGGAGAGTTAAAGTGTTGAGCCACGGGGTGATTGGGTTGGTTGGTCCGGGCGGCCCGGAGGTGTTATCTGAAGCGTTCCGCAAGTAAGCGGCCTGTCTCCCCAATATAGAGGAGGCCTCCTCTATATTGCGGAGACAGGCCGCTTACTTGCGGAATGCTTCAGATAACACCTCCGGGCCGCCCGGACCAACCAACCCAATCACCCTCCAACCACAAGGTATGAATTCAGATTTCTCCAGTTTCCTCATTTCCCCTCCCCCCACCTTGTCTCAGTCGGTTCCCTCAACTCAGCACCGCCCTCCTAACCTGCAATCCACTTCCTGACCTCTCCGCCCCCACCCCACTCCGGCCTATCACCCTCACCTTGACCTCCTTCCACCTATCCCACCTCCATCGCCCCTCCCCCAAATCCCTCCTCCCTACCTTTTATCTTAGCCTGCTTGGCACACTCCTGATGAAGGGCTTATGCTCGAAACGTCGAATTCTCTATTCCTGAGATGCTGCCTGTCCTCTTGTGCTTTGACCAGCAACACATTTGCAGCTGCAGACCTCACTTTTTACTAGCTGTTTTTCAGGATGTCCAAGAATGTAGGGAGGCTGTGGAGAAGGTAGCACTGACAGGGAATACTTGCGGATACAGAGATGGGCTCAAGTGTGTATACTTCAACACAAGGAATATCAGAAATAAGGTGGGTGAACTTAAGGAGTGGATCGGTACTTGGGACTACACTGTTGTGGCCATTACGGAAACATGGATAGAAGAGGGACAGGAATGGTTGTTGGAGGTTCCTGGTTACAGATGTTTCAGTAAGATTAGGGATGGTGGTTAAAAAAAGGAGGGGGTGTGGCGTTGCTATCTAGAAATGGTATAACGGCTGCAGAGAGGCAGTTCGAGGGGGATCTGCCTTTGGAGGTAGTATGGGCTGAAGTCAGAAATAGGAAAGGAGCAGTCACCATGTTGGGTGTTTACTATAGACCCCCCCCCATCCCCCCCCCCCCCCCCCCCCCCCCACTAGCAACAGGGATGTGGAGAAACAGATTGGGAAACAGATTTTGGAAAGGTGCAGAAGCCACAGGGTAGTAGTCATGGGCGATTTCAATTTCCCAAATATTGATTGGAAGCTCTTTAGATCAAGTAGATTGGACGGAGCGGTGTTTGTGCAGTGTGTCCAGGAAGCATTTTCTAACTCAATATGTAGATTGTTCGACCATAGGGGAGGCCATATTGGATTGGTATCGACCCGGGACAAGTGATGGGCTTGTTAGTGGGTGAGCATTTTGGTGAAGGTGACCACAATTCTGTGACTTTCACCTTGGTTATGGAGAGAGGTAGGTGCGTGCAACAGGGTAGGTTTTACAATTGGGGGAAGGGTAAATATGATGCTGCAAGACAGGATCTGAGGAGTATAAGTTGGGAACATAGGCTGTCAGGAAAGGATGTCGTTGAAATGTAAAACTTTTTCAAGGAACAGATACGACGTGTCCTTGATATGTATGTACCTGTCAGGCAGGAAAGAGATGGTCGGGTGAGGGAACCTTGGTTGATGATGGAGATTGAATGTCTAGTAAATAGGAAGAAGGAGGCTTACAGAAGGATGAGGAAACAAGGTTCAGACAGAGCGCTGGAGGGATATCGGATAGCCAGGAGGAAGCTGAAGAAAGGGATTAGGAGAGCTAAGAGAGGGCATGAAAAATCTTTGGCAGGTACGATCAAGGATAACCCCAAGACCTTTTATGCGCATGTGAGAAACATGAGAATGACAAGAACGAGGGTAGGTCCGATCAAGGACAGTAGTGGGAGACTGTGTATTGAGTTGGAAGAGATAGGAGAGGTCTTGAATGAGTATTTTCCTTCAGTATTTACAAATGAGAGGGACCGCATTGTTGAAGAGGAGAGTATGAAACGGATTGGTAAGCTAGAGGAGATATTTGTTAGGAAAGAAGGTGTGTTGGGCATTTTGAAAAACTTGAGGATAGACAAGTCCCCCGGGCCTGACGAGATATATCCTCGGATTATGTGGAAGCAAGAGAGGAAATTGAAGAGCCGTTGGCAATGATCTTTTCGTCTTCACTGTCAACGGGGAGGTACCAGGGGACTGGAGAGTGACGAATGTTGTGCCCCTGTTCAAAAAAGGGAAGAGGGATAACCCCAGGAATTACAGGCCAGTTAGTCTTACTTCGGTGGTAGGCAAAGTAAAGGAAAGGGTACTGAGGCATAGGATTTATGACTATCTGGAAAGACACTGCTTGATTAGGGACAGTCAGAACGGATTTGGGGGGGGGTAGGTCTTGCCTTACAAGTCTTACTGAATTCTTTGAGAAGGTGACCAAACATGTGGATCTGGGTAGAACAGTGGATGCAGTGTACATGGATTTTATTAAGGCATTTGATAAGGTGCCCCTTGGTAGGCTTATGTGGAAAGTCAGGAGACATGGGATAGTGGGAAATTTGGCTAGTTGGATAGAGAACTGGCTCACCGGTCGAAATCAGAGAGTGGTGGTAGATTGTAAATATTCAGCCGGGAGCCCAGTTATAAGTAGAGTTCCGCAGGGATCGGTTCTGGGTCCTCTGCTGTTTGTAATTTTTATTAATGACTTGGAAGAGGGAGTCGATGGGTGGGTCAGTAAATTTGCAGACGATATGAAGATTGGTGGAGTTGTGGATATTGAGGAGAGCTGTTGTCGGCTGCAAAGGGACTTAGATATGATGCAGAGCTGGGCTAAGGAGTGGCAGATGGATTTCAACCCAGTCAAGTGTGAGGTTATCCATTTTGGAAGGACAAATAAGAATGCGGAATACAGGGTTAACGGTAGGGTTCTTAGTAAGGTGCAGGAGCAGAGGGATCTTGGGGTCTATGATCATAGCTCTTTGAAAGTTGCCACTCAGGTGGATAGAGTTTGTAAGAAGACCTAGGGTGTATTAGCGTTCATTAGCAGAGGGATTGAATTAAAGAGTTGTGAGGTGATGTTTCAGCTGTACAGGACCTTGGGAAGGCCACATTAGAGCACTGTGTGCAGTTCTGGTCGCCTCACTTTAAGACAGATGTGGAAGCTTTGGAGAGGGTGCATAGGAGATTAACCAGGATGTTGCCTGGAATGGAGAATAGGTCGTATGAGGATAGGTGGAGAGTGCTAGGCCTTTTCTCATTGGAACGGCGAAGGATGAGGGGTGACTTGATAGAGATTTATAAGATGATCAGGGGAATAGATAGAGTAGACAGTCAGAGACTTTTTCCACGGGTACAACAGAGTGTTACAAGGGGACATAAATTTAAGGTGAAAGGTGGAAGGTATAGGGGGGATGTCAGGGGTAGGTTCTTTACCCAGAGAGTGGTGGGGGAATGGAATGCGCTGCCTGTGGGAGTGGCAGAGTCAGAATCATTGGTGACCTTTAAGCAGCAATTGCATAGATACATGGAGAGGTGCTTATTTTCGTCACAATATCGTGGGCTGAAGGGCCTGTTCTGTGCTGTATATTTCTATGTTCTATGTTCTATGTTGCCCAATTATGTATAATTGCGGATAGTACAGTTAGAGGCATAGATAATATTCTCTGTGACCAGGATTGAGAGTCCTGAAGGTTGTGTTGCCTACCTGGTGCTTGAGCTTGGAATATGTCATCTGGAGTGCAGGTGAACTTGGAGTGGGAGGGGAATTATTCAGTGGCCAGGGTTCGTTTAGGTACCAACGGGCTGGACAAACAAATGACAATGAGAAGAGGTATGGTAAATACAGAACTGAACTGTTATATCGGAATGCAAGCAGTGTAAGGAATAATGTAAATGAGCTTGTGACGCATACACAAATCGGCAGGTATGACGTGGTGGGCATCACAGTGACGTCCCTGCAAGAGGATCAGGATTGGGAGCTGAATGTTCAAGGATATTGAATAGGCAGGTGGGAAGAGAAACAGATTGTTCTCCTTAATATAAAATGGAATTGGATCAATTAGAAGAAATGATGGTGAATTAGATGGTGGAGAATCTGTGTCGGTAGAATTGGGGAATCAAAAAGATGAAAAAATGCAATTGGAGTTACGGACAGGCCTCCAAACAGTCGTCAGAATCTGGGGTGCACGATACACCTGGAGATAGAAACATCTGTATGAAAGGCAACTTTACAGTGATCATGTGGGATTTCATTATGCAGGTGGACTGGGAATTCAGTTTGATAGTGCTTTGCAGGAAAAGGATTTTGTAGAATGTCTATGAGATGGCTTTTTGTCGCAGTTTGTGCAGGCAGATTAGATGAGGGGAGCTTTAGATGAAGGAAATAATAGGAGGCAGTGATCATAATATGATTGAATTTACTCTGCAATTTCAGATAGAGAAGTTAGAATCAGAGGTAATGGTATTACAGCTGAATAAAGGCAATTACAGAGGCATGAGAGAGGAGCTGGATAGAATTAACTGGGAGACGGGCCCAGAAGGAACGACAGTGGAACAGCAATGACAGGAGATTTTTGGGCTAATTCAGGATGCAGCAGAGAATTATCCTGAGGAAAAAGCGGCATGGTACAGGAAGGATGAGGCAACCATCGCTGACTAGGGAATTCAGGGACAGCATAGAAGTAAATGAGAACGCATATAATGTGGCGTGGGTCAGTGGGAAACCAGAGGATTGAGAAGCTTACAAAGACAAAACAGAGGGCAAACAAAATAAAATAAGGAGGGAGATCATTAAATATGGGGGTAAACTAGCCACTAATATAAAGGAAGTCTGTAAGAGCTTCTTTCAATATATAAAGTACAAAAGAGAGGCAAAAGTGGACATTGGACTGCTGGAAAATGACACTGGAGAGGTAGTAGTGGTAAACAAGAAAAGTCCGAGGAACTGAAAAATCAGTTCACTGTGGAAGATATGAGTGATACCTTAACATTCAAGATAGTGAGGGGCCAGAGCTGAGTATGCTGGCCACCATTATGGATAGCATGCTAGAAAAATCTGAATGGCCTGCAGGTGGTTAAATATCTTGGACTGGATGGACTATCCCAGAGATATAAGGAAGATAGCTGTCGAGGGTGTGGGGGGATAGTGGTGAGCTTTCAAGAATCACTAGAGTAAGGAACGATCCCAGAACACAGGAAACCCACGAACGTGACACCCCATTGTAACAAGGGAGTGAGGAAAAAGACAAAAAGAAATCCACAATTAATAGCTTAACTACGGTCGTGGGTGAGATCCTGGAATTCATTGTGAAGGATGAGATTTCTGAATACTTCAAAGTGTTTGTTAAAAAGGGCAAAATCACTTTGGTTTCATCAAGGGAAGATCATGCCTGAAAAATCTGTCGGAATTATTTGAAGAGAAAATGAGCAGGCTTGATCAAGCACAGGCTATGGATGTTATCCACTTGGATTTCAAGAACGCCTTTGACAAGGTGTCACACAGGAGATGACTGAGTACGTTTAGGGTCCGTGGTGTTAGAGGCAAGGTAGTGTCATGGATAAAAGCTTTTCTGTCTGGCAGAAAGCAGAGAGTGGGGATAAAAGAGTACTTCTCAGGATGCCAGTAGGTGACAAGTGATGGTTTACAAGGCTCAGTGTTGGAATCGTAACTTTTTACTTGTTACGTCAATAATCTAGATGATGGAACTGAGTGTCCTCTGGCTAAGATTGCAGACGATTCATTGATAGGCAGATGGACTATGTCCTATTGAGGAGGCGGAGAGACTGAAAAAGGAGATTGGCAGATGAATTCTAACGTTGGAAAGTGTGAGGTCATTCACTTTGGTACGAAGAATAGAGGTATGTTCCATTTTTTATATGGGGAGAAAATTCAGAAATCTGTAGTGCAAAGGGACTTGGGAGTTCTAGTGCAGGGTTCTCTCAAGGTAAACTTGCAGGTTGAGGCAGTAGTCAGGAGGGCAATTGCATTTATTATTTTTGGCATTTATTACGAGAGGAATTGAATATAGAACAGGTTGTATACATCTCTGGTCAGACCACGTTTGGAGTATTGTTCGAAAGTTTGAGCGCCGTATTTCAGGAAGGGTACAGTGGCTCTGTAGCTTGTGCAGAATATTTTCACGAGAATGGTCATAGGATTGAAAAGTTTATCGTATGAGGAATGTTTGTGGACTCTGGGTCTATCCTCGGTAAAGTTTAGAAGATGAGAGGGAAAGTAATGGAAGCGCAGGATGCTGAATTAACGGGATAGAGTTGATGTTGGTAAGATGTTTCCATTGGACGAGAGGTCGAGGACACAGACTTTGATGAAAGGGAGCACCTTTTAGAGCAGTGATAAGGAGAAATGTCTTTAACCAGCGGATGGCGAATCATTGAAATGTATTCCCACAGATGGCAGTGTATTATCTATATTTGAGACGGAGATAGATAGGTTCTTGATGATCCAGAGGATGAAGAATTACGAGGAGAAGCCTGGAGAATGGATTTGAGAAACCTATCAGCGATTATTGCATGATGGGCAGACTCAATGCGTTAACTGGCCTAATTTCTGTTCCTGTGTCTTTTAGACTTATATTCTAAACCTGAAGGAGTCACCTTGCATCTCTGAGAAGATGGATTCATGTTCTTCATGAATGTCAGATCCTGGAGGGCATAGTTAACTGTTTTAGATTGAACGTATTGTGGCTGCTGTCGGGGTGGTGGATAATATGACATTCAGTGCAGGATCACACACCTACTGCACTGTATTAATGTGGAAAGAGTTTATTCAAAACCTGGACTTCTCTGTCTCTTTCAATCACCGCGGGGAGTGGAGGTTGAAGTGGGTGGGCATAACGTCCTCAGAGGCACTTAAACTATCCAGAATCATGCATCCTGAGTGAAACAGCAGACATAGTATTTATCACCTTCTCATTAGCTGTTTAAATGCAATCAGTGCTTACCCATCCCACTCAGTGTTCAATGCAATCATCTCTTATTCTCTGAAAGATCAAACTACTACAGATCAAACTTCACTTACTCCTTATGATGCCATTATCCCAGGGATTAATCTGGTAGAACTCCTGTTCACTCTCTCCGTGGTAAGGAGATCAGTCCTTGTAAAGGACAGAAAATCTGTCCACAATACCCCAAATACTGCCTCAAAAAAAACTCTCAAGTTTGATCGCAATAATTCATTTCCCTCACTGAGCTGGCTCCGTTTCCTTCATGTGACAAAGGAAACCATTCATTTACAATGCATCACCACTGATGTGGAAAATCAAATATCCTTACATCTGTAGGTCAGCATCAATAAAGCCAGCACCAGAGGTGCCTATCGAGATAGACATCACTCCCAAGGAGAGACTCAATCACAAAGAATACGTCTAAAGCAGTGAATGGCCACCTACTTGAATGGTAATCAGATGTCAGATTATGGGAAACAGGCAGAGGAAGGGAGCTGCCTTCACTTTTGTTTTTCCCTCATGGGATGTGTGCATCCCTGATCAGACCAGCATGTTGTACTGACCTTGAACTGAGTGGCTGGTTCAGCTGTTCCACAGGACAGGAAAGAGTAAAACAAACTGCTGTAATTTTGCAGTTAAACTGAGACCTGACCAGGGAAGTATGAAACTATTGCCTTCTCTAATGGGCATCAGGCAAGCCGGTATCAACAGATTGTTATCCTGTGGATCTAGATTACAAGCCACTGAAGTGACCACCATACACTATCTTCCAATCTTTCAGATTCTGCACAGAGAAAAAGTTAAACATTTCAAGTTCAATTATTTTGCAACGCACACGTGGTAAGAAGGGGCTTGAAACATGTATCCAGAATTAACAAAGGCTCAAATAATGGTTTATTCAGAAGTTGCACTGAGGATGAGGAGACTGGGAAGTTTTAATGTTTGTACTGGACAGGATTGGTATGTGGGGATGATATGGAGATATACACTTTGCATATCCTCGCATATTGGGAGTAATTTGTCAATAACAATTTGCTAGTTATTATTTCCAAGGAATAGAATCTTTGATTGGAACTGAAAGATTTGACTTGCACCTTTACAAAATTTACATATCATCAACATCAATTCAGTTCAGTCGACAGACAGAGTGACTTACCAGGAACACCAACTATAGCAAGAATAGGATAGTAGCCAGCTTGAATAACCATCAGTGCACCTTCAATCTGATATGCTAGTGATATCCAAGGCTGGGAAAGCCAGTAAAGACCATAGGATAAACTCCTGTCCATTGTTGGAACAGTGCAGTCTAATGTTCTCACAGACTGATCTCTCCTCCACCTCTATGGAGCTGCTGATCCCTGTTACTGGTGTGGATTATGCTCCCGCTCATACTATGGGATAAAACACTGAAAGCATTCCTTTATTGATAGAAGAGAGAAACTCTCTCGGAATGATTAGGATCCACGGAGACTGACACAATCACAATGGCTGAACAAATAGCTCCAGTTAACCGAATGGAATTCAATACTGCTTTATTAAAGTTCAAAATAACTTTGAACCTTTATGCTTTCTAGGTGTGATATGTGAGTGTGACTGAAGGAAGGAATGTTGAAGATAGCAGATTGATTGTGTGTAATCATTTGGACGTCTGATTTGAACATGAACAGGAAAGTAGTGTTTCTGATGAACATTTTTGACCTTTCTGCTATTAGAAGGGTGATCAGTTGTTCTAAATATTATTGCTGAGCGCTGTAAAAATTTCACCTGTTTTGTCCATTCAACAAATTGTGTCTAAGAAAACGAATGGATGGATATGTTACAAGAATTGAAGATGACAATCACAATTTAGATTGTATTCCAAATGAGACTGGCAGGTGTGGTTATGTTGTTGATGGTACCATGCTAACACTGACCAGACGTGTCATTTAATGGACTTCAATTACAGAGTGACAAGACATTGGGAAAGACAGAAGATGGAGAGGACTGGGGGACATGGGCATGAGAGTGGGTAGAGGGACAGTGATGTTTTCCAGTCACCAGTATTGGAACGTTATTCTTTATAACTCATATGAAGAACAGATTCAAGGATACATTTACAATGAAGAAATAGCAGAGACAATATTAATGAAATGCATTCATGCAATATAAAATACAGAAACAACATGATTTTCTGCATATACTAATATATGCAAAGTACAAAGAGGTAAGGTTGATAGAATGCACACCTGATACTGTGCTATATAAATTGAAATGAGGATTACAAAACTAGGTAAATGGTGTGCAAACTTTATCGATTATTATTTCACCCACAGCTGAGATGCTTATTTCCCCTAGTTAGTGAGTCCCCTGACAGAGATTCTCTGGCCTAGTCTCTCATACAGTACCGGGTGTGGGGGGAAGGGGTGTCATCATTTCCTGTTGCTCATGGCACAGTCTATTTAAAAAGTCTGCTTTCCACATGGAACCAATCTATTGGCCGAATGGGTTCTGTTTAGTTGTCAGTAAATTATGTGATATTATTGGAAATAAATACTCTGGGATGACAGCCAGTATCAGCATAATGCTGACAGGGTATGGCGCCCAGACAAAGGGCTTACAGTGCAGAGGAATTTCTAAATAAAACTTCTAATTTCTATCTGCCCATATTTATATACTCTAATGCGATCTCCTGATCCATCTAACTTCAAACTCATCTAACACCTCTCTCACTTAGTTAGTCACTCCCCTTTCTATCCTCTCTCAGTTTATCTCCCTTCAAATTATTTCTCTCTGTTCATTTATCTAACACACCATCTATCTCCACACACTCTCTCTATCTCTGTTTGTGCTGTTGGCGAGCTTGTGACACCTCGATGGGCTGAATGGCCTCTATCTGTGCTCTAATAATTCTGAGGTTCTCTGACCCACACTAAATACTTTAGGTGCCTGGACAGACATGCTAGTCTGGTGACACGTACAGTGCACAGTCAGCCATTCTTCCTTCCTGTTCTTTTCTGATGTGCAGCTGCCTTGAAATGCCTGTTCAAACGAAACAATATACGGGTCACTGTAGCGGACAGCTGGAACTGACAACCGGATGCGGCAGAGACAAACCATTATAAATGCCGGAGGAAAGATCACCGAAGCGCTTCACAGGAGGCTCCCAAGCACTGAGGATGTCACCTAGACAGGGGACGAAATGTTGCAACACAAATTCCCAGCTCGGCGAACAGAACCATAACAAATGTTTCAGTAGTTCCAATTTGAGCACCTCGATGGGACAGGTTGTCTGATTTGAACATGAACAGGAAAGTAGTGTTTCTGATGATGAACATTTTAGACCTTTCTGCTATTAGAAGGGTGATCAGTGTTCCATGAAATATTATTGCTGAGCGCTGTGATAAATTTCACCTGTTTTGTTAAATTCAACAATATTAGCGTTGCAGGATCGATCCTTCAAAAATACGGGACTGAAGATGACAATCATCGTAGATACAATGTACTCCCGCCAGATGAGACTCACAGATAGCAGCTTATATTCAACATATTACTGCGCTACTGGTTAACACTGAATCCTCCCACCATTCATATTACAGAGGTTACCATTGACCAGAGGGTGAAGTCAAATCAACATACAGATACAAGGGTTACAAGAGTAGGTCTGGGATTTACAATTCTGCACTGAATAATAGACTGTATGACCATAAGGGCATGAGATATAGCAATAGATATAGGCCATTCAGCCTATCTCTTCACTCTGAAACTGTGCCATTTTGTCTTAGTCTCTAAAACTAGTGGAAATATCTTCTATACTCTAACTGTATCAATCGATGCAGTAATCGATCAGTTTCAATCAGTTGCGCCCCCTCCCATTCTTCTAAATTCCATTGAGTACAGACATAGAGCCCTCAACTGCCGCTCATATCACAAGCCATCATTCCCAGGATACCCGTAGATCCTTCCCCAGAACAGCTCACAATAATCCAATTGCTGTCTGACCATAGCCCATTACATTCTCAGCAGTATGTCTCCGCCCATGTATTCTCACTCTCTTGAAATGAATGTTAGCATTGCATTTGCTTTCCTAACAGCCAACTGCACCTGCGCATTAACCTTAAGAGAGGGTGAGGACTCCAAACTCCTTTTGTGCTTCAGATTTTTGAAGCCTTTTAGAACATAGTATCTGCCTGTATTCTGCTTACTGAAGTGCATAATCTCACATGATCCCATGTTGTGTTCCATCATCCACGTGTTTTCCTAGTGTCCTAATCTGTCCAACTCTTTCTGCAGCCTCCCCACTTCCTCAATATCACCTGCCTAACCAATTATCATTGTATCATCTGCAAACCTGGTAAAACTGCCGTCAGGTCAGATGGTTCACGTAAATGGTACTTCCTGACTACCTAAGGAAGGTCCCCCATTGGAAAGGCACAACGCTCAAGATGATTGACTCCATTCAGGTTAAAGCAGCATGACTGGAATTACACGTGCCAAGTCTTCACTCCTTGCACCACTGGCACTGACACCCTGCCCACCATTTTATTATGAATTGACCCCATTATGGTGACACAGAACTTGATGGCGCACGATCCCAGTCTATCAATGGCAAACTGCCTCAATGCTGACTGTGTGGTGCTCACACCGACCAATGTCATTGTGTGTTGAAGACAACAGAGGGAGGTGAGGGGAGGGGATGTCGGTCATAAATGACTGCGTGACTGTCACTGAGGGCTGACATTAGCCGTGAAAGCCCCAGATGTTGTTGTGGTTCTGTTCGCCGAGCTGGAAGTTTTTGCTGCAAACGTTTCGTTCCCTGGCTAGGGAACATCATCAGTGCTATTGGAACCTCCTGTGAAGCGCTGCTTTGATGTTTCTTCCGGTATTTATAGTGGTTTGTTCTTGCCGCTTCCGGGTGTCAGTTTCAGCTGTAGTAGTTTGTATGTGGGGTCCAGGTCGATGTGTCTGTTGATGGATGTTCTTGCCGTTTCCGGGTGTCAGTTTCAGCTGTAGTGGTTTGTATATTGGGTCCAGGTCCATGTGTCTGTTAATGGAGTTAGTGGATGAAGGCCATGCCTCTAGGAATTCCCTGGCTGTTCTCTGTCTGGCTTGTCCTATGATGGTAGTGTTTTCCCAGTCAAATTCATGTTCCTGGTTGTCTGAGATGTACCTGTGGCTGTTGTCACCGTTGCAGGCAAGGTCAGTCTTTCAGTGAAATCAAAGAAAGTGATGGGCCTGGACAGTGTTTCTGGCTGAGCACACAGATCCTGTTTGTACCAACTAGCAGAGGTATTCACATACAACTTCAGCTTCTCCCTCCAGAAGATGAAGTCCCAAACTGATTGAAGAAGGCCATCATCATCCTTGTAAGTGAGAAAGCATATGGAACATGCCCTTAGAGACGACAATCCAGTGACTCCAACCTCAATAATTATGAAGTGCTTTGAGAGGCTGGTTATGGCCTACACCAACTCCAGCATCCCAGCCTGACCTGCTGCACTATAGTTTGCCGACTGATGTAACGGATTCACAAAGGATGCCATATCCGAGCCGGCACGCATACCTGGAACATCTGGACAACAAGGACAACTACACCAGACTCCTGCTCATTGACTAAAGCTCCACCTGCAAAATCATTATCCCTTACAGAATAATCACAAAACTCCGAGTCCTTGGTCTCGGTTCCATCCTCTGCACCTGGCTCCTCAGATTTCTGACCCACAATCGTGAAGATAGGTTAAAACCACCTCGTCCACAATAACAATCAACACGAAAGCTGCAGAAGGACGTGTTCTCAACACCCGACAATACTCCCTGTACACCCATGGCTATACCCTCAGCTCACTACTGTCCTCCCTATACACGCATGGCTGTGCCCTCAGCCCACTACTGCCCTCCCTATGCACCCATAGCTGTACCCTCAGCACTTTACTGTACGCCCTGCACACCCATAGATGTGACCTCAACCCCCTACTGTATTCCCTGTACACCCACGTCTGTGCCCTCAGCCCCTTACTGTATTCCATGTATACCCACGTCTGTGCCCTCAGCCCCTTACTGTATTCCATGTATACCCACGTCTGTGCCCTCAGCCCCTATGGTACTCCAGGTACACCCACGGCTGTGTCCTCAGCCCCTTAGTGTGTTCTCTGTACACTCACGGCTGTGTCCTCAACCTTCTACTGTTATCCCTGTACACACACGGCTGTGTCCTAAGCCCTCTAATGTCCTCCCTGTACACCCACGGCTGTGGCCTCAGTCCCCTACGTACTCCCTATACAGCCAAGGCTGTGTCCTCAGTCCCCTACGTAATCCCTATACAGCCAAGGCTGAGTTTCCAAATTCCAAACAACGCCAGCTACAAGTTCGCTGATGACATCATTATAGCAATACGGATATTAAACACCAACGAATCAGAATGCAGAAAGGAGATATAGGGCTTGGTGGCAAGGTATATTGAAAATGACCTCTCTCTAATCCGGCAAATGTAAAGGACTGTTCACTGACTTTATGAAGAAAGGAGGGGAACATACTCCATCTACATCAACCATTTGAGGGAGTGCAGAGCATGAAGTCCCTCGGAGTAATGATAACTCACAACCTGTCCTGAACTTCTCACATAGGTCCAATGGTCGGAAGGTTCAACAATGCCTCTCCTTCCTGAGGTGATACAGGAAATTCAGCATTCGCTACTTCTACACATGCACCATTGAGAGTGTATTGTCCCGGTGCATAACAGCCTGGTATGGCAACTGCCCCAGTCAGGACCGTGAGAAACTACAGAAGGTTGGGTGCACAGCTCTGACCAACACGGACTCTAACATCCCAACCAATGATTCCATTTACATGGCTTGTTGCCGCAGAAAAGCTGCCAACATCTACCCCAGATTACTGAGCGAAGGGAGACAGGAAATAGCTGGGGCATTAACAGATATCTTTGTAGCATCCGTGAACACGGCTGAGGTCCTGGAAGACTGGGAAATTGTTAATCCCCTTGTTTAAGAAAGGTAGTAGGGACAATCCAGTCAATTATAGATCGGTGAGACTGATGTCAGGGGTAGGGAATCTGCTGGAGAATATACTGAGGGTTAGGATCTACTCTCATTTGGATGAAAACAGACTTATCAGTGATGGACAACATGGTTTTGTGCAGGGAAGGTCATGTTTTAACAACTCAATAGAATTCTTTGAGGAAGTGACAAAGTTGATTGATGAGGGAGATACTGTAGATGTCATGTACATGGCCTTCAGGAAGGCTTTTGGTATGTTTCCCCATGGTCGGGTTATGGAGAAAGTGAAAGTCACATGGTGCGTTAGCTTCGTGGATAAAGAACTGGCTGGGCAACAGGAGGCAGAGAATAGTGGGGGAGAGAGTTTCTCAGAATGGAGAACTGTGACCAGTGGTTCCATTGAAGATGTTTCTGGAAAGATACATGAATGGGCAGGGAGCAAATGGATACTCACAACCTGAAAATAGGCGACAGATTTAGATAGAGGATTTGGATCGGCGCAGACTTGGACCATCAAATGGCCTGTTTCTGTGCTGGAATGTTTGTTCGAACATTGTCAAAGACCCATCACATACCAGTAAGGGTCTCCCACAACCTCTTCTATCAGGCTAAAAGATGTGGAAGCTTGAAAACACTGAGCAGCTGGTTCAGTAACAGCTTCTTCCTGGTTGTTATTAGACTGATGAATGTACTCTCTAATCTCAGATAATACTGATCTTGTTCATGTTGATCTCGCCTCGCGCACGCTCTGTGCAGCGTAACCTATATGCCTCTCAGGCATGTTTTACAACCATTGTTCTGCACATCCTTGCTTACTAAGATCAGCCTGTACACCTTGCTACAGATCAAAGTAAATCCTCATCTCCCTCCCGCCAGCTCACTCCGAACTCTGTCTGGTCCTCACCCCCAGCACCTCTCATTCCCCATCCCCAGCTCACTCTGTGCTTTGTGTCTCACTATTTCTCTCACACTGTCTGTTTCCTTGTATTTTCCTTTTCTCTGTCTTCTGTTTCTTTCCATGAAATGACTATCTCCCCTTCTCCCTGTCCATGGGGGTGTATGTTTCTTGTTTTGTTTCCTTTCTCTGTTTTACTTACTGTCCTTCTAGTTACCTCGCTGTGTTCTCTCTCTCCTTATACGTGTCTGTCTATTTCTCCCTCGTTGTGATGGTGATGGCTTCTCTATTCTTTGAAGCATGTGATGGCTCTTTGGTTGGATGTTGGCAATAAAATAAACTTCCAGATGAAGGGCTTATGCCCGAAACGTCGAATTTCCTATTCCTTGGATGCTGCCTGACCTGCTGTGCTTTAACCAGCAACACATTTTCAACTGTGATCTCCAGCATCTGCAGACCTCATTTTTTACCCGAAGATTTTAACCTTCTGCGAATCCTCTTGCAAGGATGCCTTCCTTGAAGAAGCTCTCTTCCTCCCTCTACAAGGATTTCAGTGAGTCTCTCTCTCACTGCACCCCCCAGGTCATCTCCTCTGCACAGAAACTCTTCAGCCACGTTCTCAAACAGTTTCCTGATGAAGGGCTTATGCCCGAAACGTCGAATTTCCTATTCCTTGGATGCGGCCTGACCTGCTGTGCTTTAACCAGCAACACATTTTCAACAATAAAATAAACTCACCTGTGTTTTGGTATCTTGTACATAATTTAAATTTATTGGTTAAATTTCAATTGTTGTCAAAAAAGCAACCAGAACTTGGATATCCATTTAACAGCCAAATATACATCTAACAAATGTTACATCTAAATATATTGGAACTCCCTTCTCCCAGTGCTCAGCATACTGGCAACTTAAAGCATTCTATTCTTGTGCATAATAGTGTGATGGTAACAGCTCTTCACAAGACCATAAGAAACTACAGACGGTTGTGCGCACAGCCCAGACTATCATGGAAGCCAACCTTCCATCCATTTATACTTCTCATTGTCAGCGAAATGCTGGCAAGATCAAATATCTCTCCAAAACCGGTAATGATCTCCTACAACCTCTTCCAAAAGGGAGAAGATACAGAGGCTTGAAAACATGGACCAGCATGCTCAGGAACACATTCTTCCTTACCTTAATTACACTGACGAATTGAAATCTCGAACTTTTCAAATAATATTAATCTTGTGAAAGTCGATCTTGCTTTTCACACCTCCTGCACAGCTGTCACCTTGTGTGTCTCACTCTGTGTAAGTGCCATTGAGGCTCAAGGTCTTCTCAAGGGCAAGAAAATGAGTGAACTAATGCTTGCCCAGCCATTGGTACCTATTTCACATTAATAAATTTAAGAAGATGACGACACTCAGTGAAGACAGACAAGTGGGATCAAATCGCTTTAAACGTGATCTTAGATATATACAGGTTTCCTTCGGTATCTGAAAGTAAAGTGTTCCTACAAAACCTTTCATAAGCTGATATGGCGTAAAGCAAAGTAACATTAATTTATGTGGGAGAACAATCATCTTTCTTCGGAAAAGTGAAAATCCTCTTCAGATTTCTTTTGGTTATTGAAAACAGGACGTAATGGAGGTTTTTCGGAAACTGAAGTGGCAAAAAACGAATTTTTGAAAAGCGGGATGTACATGTACCGGCATGGGCATGATATTCAGGAAGATGGGAAAAGTTAAAAATAAATAAGGTGAATCTCACATTTTATTTCCATCCCAGCTGATTAGCAATCGCTTTGTTTGCTCTTTTTCTTCTAACTCTCTTTTTCTCTATCGATTTAACTCACTCCTCCTCCCCTTCAAAGCAGACTTCCCTGTCACCAGCATTATTCACACTATTTTCCAACTATTTTCAGTTCAGAGAAGCTCCCCAGCACTTTCTGTACTTTTCTTTGCATTTATTATACAATTTCAGATCTCCAGCATCTTCTTTTATTTGGTTTAATCTTCAAAGTCACTTGAAACAATGTCTTTTGTTTCATAAGCTTTGCTCCTGAATTATATCCAGCGACATTCCTACTCTGACACATTGTTCTAACCATGAAGTAACGTCTGAGACAAGAACAATTTTGCGTTTGAAATACTTGTAACTGGAAAAGTGGCCAGAAAAGAGCTTGAAACATTAAGTCTGAATTTTGCCAACGTGCAACCACTGGGTTGTTCAGCCACTGCACTGACGCAGAGATGGACATTGGGGATATTATGAGCTGGTAGTGGACAGGGTTGGTGACAGAGGGAACATGGGACATACTTCAGTTCAGGGCAAAAGGGGATCTCGAGGTTGTTCACAGTTTTGTTCTCAGATGTTTGTAAGTGGTCTGCAATTCAGATGAATGGAGACAGCAATTTGAATTGAAGATAATAGTTTCTTTCTTTGACAAATATAGATAACAGAAATTGCAATGAAGTTCAAATTTGTTTATGGGATTAATGAATGGGCAGAGGTAGAGAACACCATCAATAGTGAGAATAGGTTAGTAACACACCCTCCATCCCGCCCAAAATGATATTCAGCACCACTAATATCCGATATGGTAGAAATTCCCAATAGAGGGAAATGTTGAAAAAGACCCAAGGAAAACCTCCTCTCCATTGGTGTAATTATCCAGTCCATTATTCTCAGATTCAGACCTGTCCTCTCCACGTCGGTGCAGCTGCTGATCTCTGTTACTGTTGGAGCTGATGCATCTGCGCATACACTGGGATACTGCACTGTCACCAAGAGGAGAGGGAAAACCTCCAACGACACAGTTGCATTGCATGGAGACTGATAGCAATCACAGTCACTGAGCAAACAGTTCTAGCTTTCAATACAGCACATTCAGTTCACAATATAACTGGACTGAACTGGATGCTGACATTGCTGGCCTTTGGTCACATCTCCCATCACCAATTGCTCCAGTGAAGTCAGTTGTGAGGGTGAATGATGGATGTTTTCTTATTGCAGGCTACATGACTCTGCTCTGTTGTACGTTTGCAATGCTGTAAGCATCTTACCCAGAATTTAAGCCGCTCCACTAGAAAAAGAAACACAGTCAGGATGTTGTTACTGTGCTGATCTCTCCTCCATGGGAACAAACCAGCCAACACACTGTCACTGGGAACAGTTGCCCTGAACATAGACAGGAAGTGTAGACTTCTCTGAATGTTCCTCTCACTGCTCTAATAAAGAAACGTTGGACCTCCCATTCATAACATGCTTCAGTAATTAATTTATAAAATTGACAAACATCTTAACGCAGTTTTACTTGCTGTAAAACAGTCCAAAACCAAAAGTGGACTTATTCATTAAGACTTATCAGGTCAGGTTTAGCTAGGAATTATGGCGGAATGGGGGCAGTGGCTGTGGAGACTGCATGGGTAGTACAATGATATTCCCCAGTTATCATCACTCTTAATGTCAGATAGAATTGAATATAGTTCACAACAAGGAACGTGCCAACGTTTGGGAGATGCAATGCTGAATGACAATATGAACTGAACAGGATCATTTTAAATGCGATAAACTGAACTATATTTTATATACACACCATTTAATCATTGGGAATACAGATTGAGTAGGGTCATCACACCTGAAACATTAACTTTGATGTCTCTTCACAGATACAGCCAGACCTGCTGAGCTTTCCCTCCAAAGTCTGTTTTTGTTTGAGATTGATCATATTGTTCATATCTGGCAGAATGCTTAAAATTAAAAGCAGATCCTAATAACAAAATGGACAGGGCTACGGGGACTATACAGGACAATAATGGTAGAAATATCGCTCATTCCAAACTGGAAGAGACAATGGGCTGAGTTTTCACCACCTTTCTGCAATAATTCTATGTAATGCATTAAAAGCTTTTGGAGATTGGGAGACAAGCTAGTTCAATGAAGGACACAGAATGTTCCATCATCAAAAATTATTCCTATTATTTCATGAAGTTCAGCTGCCTCTCAAATGCATTTTCAATCAAAATAGATTCCCAGAGATTTCCAGAAATTTACAAGATGTTCAGAATGTTTTTGTACTTTCTATCTTAAAGAGGAAACAGATTTCGGCTGTAATTCAGGTGTCACTGACACACCAACTGTAATAGAAACAAGAAAGTGCCACATTGTCCAAATATTACCAAGGTCAACATGTAGACCTGTCAAGAAACATGAAATACAGAGATAATGGAAACATGAAAAACAAACAGAAAATGCTGGAGAAACGAAAAAGATGAAGAAGAATCTGCAGAGACAACAGAATTAACATATGTCATGATGTGACACTGTTCTGAAAAGTCATGTTGGAATCTCTGCTGAGATGTTGCCAGATCTACTGAGTTTCACTCCAGCTCTTTTAGATTAGATTAGACTAGACTTACAGTGTGGAAACAGGCTTCGCCCAACAAGTCCACACCGACCCGCCGAAGCTACTACATTTACCCCTTACCTAACACTACGGGCAATTTAGCTTGGCCAATTCACCTGACCCGCACATCTTTGTGACTGTGGGAGGAACCGGAGCACCCGGAGGAAACCCACGCAGACACGGGAGAACGTGCAAACTCCACACAGTCAGTCGCCTGAGTCGGGAATTGAACCCGGGTCTACAGGCGCTGTGAGGCAGCAGTGCTAACCACTGTGCCACCGTGCCGCTTTCTTCTTTCTAAACTGTGACTAAGTGTTGGTCTGATGATAGCAGCAAAGAATATCGAATAACTTGTTATGAACATTAAATGAGAAATTAGAAAGTTCCTATTTTTGACAGGTCTCTAAATATCGGTGACGTATTGCATTGTGAGAACTTGCGATGAAAATGTTGAAACAAAACAGGAGTTGCTGTAAATGCTCAGCAGGTCTGGCAGCATCTATGCCGACAAATCAGAATTAACGTTTCAGGTCCAGTGCCCCTTCCTCAGAACTGATGGTAACACGGAAAATGTTGGTTTATATGTAGAAGAGACTGGATAGCTCTTAATGGAGACTGTTAGTAGCTAACAATAGAGTATGAGTATTGGAAAGCTATATGACAACTCGAGGAGAAAGTGAGGTCTGCAGATGCTGGAGATCAGAGCTGAAAATGCGTTGCTGGAAAAGCGCAGCAGGTCAGGCAGCATTCACGGAGCAGGAAATTCGACGTTTCGGGCAAAGTAGGGCTTCTTCCCGAAATGTCAAATTTCCTTTTCCTTGGATGCTGCCTATATGACAACTCGGCCTGGTGTATGGGTAGGGGGCTAGGACATAGGGGAGTTCAGGCTCGAAAATTATTGAACTTGATTATGAGTCGAAAGGGCTGTAGGGTCCGCACATGGAAAATGAGGTGTTCTTCAAGCTTGCGCTGAACATTTCTGGAACACTGCAGCAAGCCAGACACAGAGATATCGGCCAGGGAACAGGATGGGCTGTTAAACTGTCAGGCAATTGAAAGCTCAGAGTCATTTGCAGTGGTACAACTTGGATGTTCTGTGAAGTGGTCACCCAGTCTACTCTTCATTTCCCCGATGTAGAGGAGACCACATTGTGAGCAGCGCATGTAGTAGACCAGATTTTGGGAAATGTTGGTAAGGTGCTGCTTCATCTAGAGGGCATAGTTGGGCCTTTCGATACTTATGAGGTGGGAGGTAAATGGGAAAATGTTACACCTCTGGCAGGGGAAGAGAAGTGGACCTATGTTGAGAATGAATAAAGAGTAGACCAGTGTGTCCTGGAGGGAATGATCCCTCTAGAAGGTGGACAATGGGGGAGAGGTGAATATGTGCAGGTGGGGTCATCTCGCTGGAGGTGGGGGAAATGAGGGTTGATTATCCTCTGCAAGTGAATGTTGCTGGAATAGTAGTTAAGGACAAGGGAAACGCCGTTGCTATAGGGAAGGGGAGGGAAAAACTTGAAGTGCAGGAGATGGGTCAGACTCGGTTGAGGATCCTGTTGACAACAACGATGGGGAATCCCTTGATTGCGGAACAAGGTGGACATTTCAAAGGCCTCCTTGTTGAATTTAGTATCATCAGAAACAATGTGGTGGAGACGGAGGAACTGGTGGAATGGAATTGAGTCTACGCAGGAAACTTGGTGTGAGGACGTATACTCCAGGAAGCTGTGGGAGTCGGTGGGTTAATTCTGGACATCAGTGGCTTGTATATCCCCAGAAATGGAAGCAAAGATGTTGAGGAAAGGAAGGAAGGAGTCAGATATAGACCAGATGAAAGTGATGGAGGGGTTCAAATTCCAAGCGAAATCGGTGAACATTTCCAATTCCGGACAAGATAGAGACGCAGCAGCGATGATATCATCGATATACCGGACAAACATTGTGGATGTGTGCTGAAATAGAACTGGAACAGGGAATGGTCTACGTACCCCAAGGAAAAACAGGCATACGTGTGTATCCATACACTTCCTCTGTGTGGCAGGAGAAGGCTGAAGCAATTGGTCTGCCCAGGCAGTTCTCTTTGTGAATTTTAGCGGGGAGATAGAAGTGAGCACTGTTATCAGAGGACCATCAAATTTGGGGCAGTTAGGGGGAGGGGTGAGTGGGGCAGGAATTCCCAGATGAAATATGGTCAGTTATCATAGTTGATAAAATGCCATGATGTGCCGTGGTAGGGTCATAGTGGAGGGGGAGATTAGAGGAGGTATCTGAGAGTGGGCGTTCTACCTCTGCAATTTCGAAATCAGTCCCCCAGACTTATCGGGACAGGCTGAGTAACACAGTCAGGGTTGGATCTGAGCACATGGAGTGTAGACTGTTCGGACAGTGAAAGGTTGGATTTGGCGAGGGGAGTGCAGAGAAATTAAGACAATCAATGTCATGTGGAGATTTCTCAATGAACCGATTTAGTTCAGGTAAAAGCCAGTTGGAGGGAGAGTGTTGTAGCTGGGTAACAGGGTATATGGGACAGGGAGAGGAATCTTGCCGACATAAATGGGCTCTGAGGCGAAGATGTCAGAAGAACTCAACTTAATGTCATGCCTAAAATTCTTTAAAGTGGGGGCACAGAGAAGTAAAGTGCAGATATTTGCTAAGTACAGAACATTCAGCATCAGAGAGTGGAAGTTCAGGAGGGATGGTGAATAAACGACAGGAGGTGGAGTTGGGGGAGGGATGGAGTCAAAGGGCAGGGTATGGGAGTGGAGGAAGTTTCCAGAGGGTCACGGGCATCTCCGTGTTGTTGCAAATTGTGTGCCCAGTACATCTGGTCAGCACGGCGAATGAGCCGGTCAATAAAGTGTGAGTGGCAGAAGAAGTGTGTGAAGGGAGATCATCAGTGGACGAGTATGTAGCAGCAGAAGGGGTAGTGCAAGGGAAGTAGGAGTGTAAGGAAAGAGTAGGACGGAGGAGGAAGAATGGCAGATGAAGTTTTAGTGACAGGGAAAAGTTTGTTTTTGAGGTAGTGAGATTGGATGAGAAAACATCACTGTTCAAGAAAATCGGGATCTGGTTTCCATTCAAAATATATAAAGGATTTCTTGTAAGTTTTCGTCTATCACTTGATTCTTGTTCAGGTTGGACATGTATTACATATTTCTATATCTCCATCAAGTGCAGACGACATTTTTCTTTGTCCCCTACGGTGGTGTTTCAATATTTTTGATTTTATTTGCAGTATATATTTGCTTCCAATTCATGGTGGATATGAGAATATGATTTGATCTTCTGCAGTTGGCCCATAACATAGAATTTATTTGAATATTTATGCTCATCACACTCGCTGATTTAAACAAACAATGAATGAGTACATGTCCATTCTGCAGATTAAATAAATTCTTCAGCTCTAGCAATTGCAGGGAATGTAACAAAGAACAGCTCCACTGAAAGGTGCCAATCCCTAGTTTTTCCTAAAGTATTTACAGTGCTTCTAAATAAAACATGCAGAGGGGCAGAGTGTAAAAGGTGAATTCAACTCTGAGTCGAAAATGCCATTTGTGGTTCCCTCGTAAAATGTGTTAACTACATCACTCATAAATTCACCAAAATAAGAAAAGCAAGAGACTGGAATTGTCAAATAATCCTCTTAATAACATCTGGAGAACAGAAAGGAAATCACGGTTTGTTTGTGATATTCAGAAATGACGATTGTGAGAATGTGGGAGGTGGGGAGCAGTGGAATGATGACCAATGTTATGGATGACACAAAGATGACGTGGGTGGATCACAGTCAGGAGGAAGGTGTTAGGCTATAGGAGGATAGAAACAAATTATGCAGATAGCCAGATCAATGGCCTGATGAAATTTAACACCGATAAATTGGGAAGATGCAAGTCAGAAGTAACAAGACAAGTGAGTACTCAAAAGTGCATATGAAAGAGAAGGGCTTATTTTGCTCGTTTATTCTTTGCAGCAGGGAAAATTGAGAAGGGAACATGGTACAGGTGTACAAGAGCATAAGAGGTATGGAAAGGATGAACAGACAAAGAATCAAAAACAAAGGGATACACTTTTAAAGCGAAAGCGGGGGATTGAGAGAGGATTTGTGGAATGCCTTTCAAACTGAGAGGGAGTATGAATCTGGAATACGTTGTCTAGGAGAATGGTTGAGGCAGGTAACCACACAAACGTTTAAAAGGCCTTTGGATATGCACTTGCTGGCACTGACGTGATAGGCCTGTTTTTCATTGCAGGATTCTTTGCAGTGGCAGCCATGGACACTCTGGTATATTCTGAAACAATAAGCAATGGCAGATGCTGCTTTGTTCCTTTGACTGTACTCAGTAAGTGGCTACATTACAAACCAGCATCATGTCATGCAGCGTCAGCACTTAGTCAACCAAAGACAGCCCAACCATCTCTGGGAATATCCAGGGTAATTCACATGCTCTTTGCAAGCACTGTCCAACAGCAGCTCTGATATATTCTTGCTGTTTGCCACCATTATTATAGTCACAGCCATAACTTGAACACAGCATTTCCTCCAATATAATACAGACCCTCATCAATAAGAATGTTATTACTCTGAAGCATAATAAACTATTTCCCAGGTATTCACTTTGACAGACAGCAGGTTTTCCTGTGTTTTTTTGCCAGTTGTTTCTCACAGAATTCACCCCCCAACCTTTTTACACTTTAACATCTTCTTGTGCACTATCTCCCTGATCTCACACACCTCACTCCCTCACATTCTCCACACTCTCCATTCTTATTGATGAATCTCTGAAAAATCTGTGCCTTACCTCGATAATTTATTCCAACTCCCAACTCACATTTTCGACTGATTTGATTCCTTCGCTCGGCATGGTCATGAAACTGGCCGTGCCTGATGTCCTATTCAACTCGACCTTCAGGGTGGAATGCTATGCTTCTCGAAATTTTCGTGCATGTATCTGTTTGGCTTGTCCTAGATGGACGTGCAGATGCAGTCGAAATGGTGTATTTTCTCATCTGTATGTAAGGATACTAGTGATAGTGGTTTATGTCTGTTTTTCTGGCTAGTTGTTGTTCATGTATCCAGATGGCTAGTTTTCTGCCTGTTTTTGCGATGTAGTACTTGTTACAGTTCTTGCAAAGCTTATTCTTCCTGGAGCAGAACAGACAAATATGTGAACTTATTGCGGTGCTCAAAAGTTTCAAAAGATGTAAAACAGGAGTACTCCGTTTTCGTTGGTTGGCATTACAGCATCAATGAGTTCTAATATCAAGATTATCAGCAAAAGAGCCAGGAGTGAGATAAGGAAAGTCTTCTTTATTCAGAGTGTTGTTAGGATTTGGAATGAACTGCCTGGGAGAGTTGTGGATGAGCCAGACCTCTGTGGTGGGCAAAGTTGTTGGAGGGAATCCTGAGGGACAGGATGTACATGTACTTGGAAAGACAAGGACTGATGCGGGATAGTCAACATGGCTTTATGCGTAGGAAATCATCCACCACGGACTTGATTGAGTTTTTTGAAGAAGTAACAAAGAGGACTGATGAGGGCAGAACAGTAGATGTGATCTATATGGACTTCAGTGAGACGTTCAACAAGGTTCCCCGTGGTAGACTGATCAGCAAGGTTATATTTCATGGAATACAGGGAGAAGTAGCCATTTGGATACAGAACAGGCTCAAAGGCAGAAGACAGAGGGTGGTGGTGGCGGGTTGTTTTTCAGACTGGAGGCCTGTGACCAGTGGAATGCCACAAGGATCGTTGCTGGCCCATCTATTTTTTGACATTTACATAAATGATTTGGATGCGAGCATACGAGGTCCAGTTGGTAAGTTTGCAGATGACACCAATATAGGAGGTGTAGTGGACAGCGAAGAGGGTTTCCTCAGATTACAACAGGATCTGGACCAGATGGGCCAATGGGCTGTGAGGTGGCAGATGGAGTTTAATTCAGATAAATGCGAGGTGTTGCATTTTGGGAAAGCAAATCTTAGCAGGAATTATACACTTAATGGTAAGGTCCTAGGGAGTGTTGCTGAACAAAGAGACCTTGGAGTGGAGGTTCATAGACCTTGAAAGTGGAGTCGTAGGTAAATAGGATAGTGAAGAAGGCATTTGGTATGCTTTCCTTTATTGGTCAGAGTATTGATTACAGGAGTTGGGAGGTCATGTTTCGGCTGTACAGGGTATTGGTGAGGTCACTCTTGGAATATTGCTGCAATTCTGGTCTCCTTCCTATCGGAAGGATGTTGTGAAACTTCAAAGGGGTCAGAAAAGATTTACAAGAATGTTGCCATGGTTGGATATCTGAGCTACAGGGAGAGGCTGAACAGGCTGGGGCTATTTTCTCTGGACCATCCGAAGCTGAGGGGTAACCTTATAGAGATTTTAAAAATTATGAGGGGCATGGATAGGATAAATAGACAAAGTATTTTCCCTGGGTGAGGGAGTCCAGAACTAGGGGACATAGGTTTAGGATGAGTGGAGAAAGATATAAAAGAGACCTAAGGGACAACATTTTCACACAGAGGGTGGTACGTGAATGGAATGAGCTGCCAGAAGATGAGGTGAGGGCTGGTACAATTGCAACATTTAAGAGGTATTTGGATGGGTAAATGAATCGAAAGGGTTTGGAAGGATATGGGCCGGTTGCTGGCAGGTGGGACTAGATTGGGTTGGGATATCTTGTCGGCATGGACAGATTGGACCGAAGTGTCTGTTTCATGACTATAACTGGGTATGTATTTGGAAATGTGAATTTAACAGGTTGCAGATAAAAGGGCTGGCAAATTAGAGGGGTTTGGGAGACACTTCTGGAGCTTCTGCACACACAGTGGCCAATGGCCTCCTCCTGTACTTAAAAGTTTCGCACATGTGTCAGAAGTGAATAAAAGTCAGTATCCAATTATTTCCCATTGTAAATGCTCGCGAATATCTGATTATTTAGTGCAGCAAAAGCATTTAAAATGTAATTATTGCAAGGCCAGCATCATTATATAGTCTAATTATTGCACAGAACATGAATATTTTAAATGTTTAAAGTTTGTGAGACGATTTGTAGCTCGGCTGCTTGTTGTTATGGTTCTGTTCACCGAACTGGGAATTTGTGTTGCAGAGGTTTCGTCCCCTGTCTAGGTGACATCGTCAGTGCTTGGGAGCCTCCTGTGAAGCGCTTCTGTGATGTTTCCTCCGGTATTTATCGTGGTTTGTCTCTGCCGCTTCCGGTTGTCAGTTCCAGCTGTCCGTTGCAGTGGTCGGTATATTGGGTCCAGGTCGATGTGCTGATTGAATGAATCTGTGGTTGAGTGCCATGCCTCTAGGAATTCCCTGGCTGTTCTCTCTTTGGCTTGTCCTATAATAGTAGTGTTGTCCCAGTCGATGTCATGTTGCTTGTCATCTGCGTGTGTGGCTACTAAGGATAGCCGGTCGTGTTGTTTCGTGATGCGGATCGTTAGCTGTCTTCCTGTTTGTATCGTCTCCCTCTAAAACTAAATGTGGAGTGGTCTATTGACGTGCTGTTAGTTGCGTTTGTTCCGCAGGCTTCAATGAGCAGCAACACATCAAAAGTTGCAGGTAAGCTCAAGCAAAGTCTTTTTAATGCTAGTCTGACAGCAGTTGAGATGGCAGTTAGGGCAGTTGCATGTTCCTCCTGCGGGATGTGGGAGCTCAGGGAGATTTCCACCGTCCCTGATGACTACACATGTGGGCAGTGCAACCAGCTGCAGCTCCTGGGGGACCGTGTTCAGGAGCTGCACCTGGCTGCTCTCCGGACCATCCAAGATACTGAGAACTTCATAGATAAGAGCTTTAGTGAGGTGGTAACGCCCATGTCCCCCCTTAGCCATGTTTGTGTAAAGACTATCATATCACAGTCACATGTAAAGATCCACGCCCTGAGTTCATATGCATTACCTGTCAGCCCTGTTACATTTAAATAAATGAAATTTAATCCAACAGGCATTCCTTGCTTACAGCCGTGTTCCAGGCAGAGAGTAGCTGGGCGACCACAAGACTGGCAAAGGGAATAGGCAGAGAGTGCAGAAATCCCCTGTGGCCATTCCTCGCAAAAATAAATATATAATTTTGGTTACTGATTGTGAATGTTGGGAGATGGGGAATGGGTATCAGGCAATGACCGTTCAGGGGAAAACAGCAGTAGCCAGATTGGTTGCACTGCGACTGGCTCTGGGATAGGATAAAGATAAACAGCGTCTTCGAGATAGGAGATTCGATTGTTAGGGAGACACAAACGGGAACCCAGGATGGTGTGTGGCCTTTCAGGTGTCAGGGTTCAGGATGTCTCTAAGTGGCTGCTGAATGTTCTGGGGGAGCGGGGTGTTTGAGCTGCTAGAAGTCATTGTGTACATTGATACAAATGACACAAGTAGACATAGGAATATGGTACTACAGAGTGATTACTGAGTGCTAGGAGTATAGTTAACAAAAACAGGACCTTGACAGTGGTAATCTCCTGATTACTTCCAGTGTCATGAGGCAGTGAAGGTAAGAATAGGAGGATATTGCAGATAAATATGTGACTAAAGAATTGGTGCAGGGGTAGGGATTCGTATTTTAAAATCAATGGGAGCTTTTCTGTGACAGAGTTGACCTGTTCAAGGGTGAGTGGTGGCACATGCACTGGAGTGGCGGGGGGGGGGGGGGGGAACCAATATCTTCGCAGCCAGTTTTGCTTGTGCTACAAGGGAGTGTTTAAAGGAGATTGGCAGAGGTGGCATCCTGAAGAGCTGGGAGGCAAATATGAGGCTGGAAGGAGATACAGTATTCAGAATAGTGCGTTGAAGAGATAGATCAGACAGGAATACGATAGGGAGCAAGGAATGTCTACGGATTAAATTGCACTTATATCAATGCAAAATGACAAACAGGTAAGGCCAATGAATTTAGGGTGTGGATAGGTAATCAACGCTGGATAGAGTAGCTATCACAGAAACATATGGCTGAGAGATGGATAGGACTGACAGCTTAATGTAACAGGCTAAAGTGCATTAGGAGGGACAGAAGTGGTGGAAAGAGGGGAGGGGTTTGCATTTCTGATTAAGGGGAGTACCACAACAGTGATTAGAGATAAAATAACTGTTGAATTATCCAATGAGGCTTTGTGGGTGGAACTAAGAAAAAAGAAGGGGATGGTGACATTAATGGGGTTGTACTATAGCCCCCAAATAGTCAACAGGAATTACAGGAACAAAAATATATACAGCGATTGGTAAGACGTGCAGGAACATTCGGGTTGTCATAATAGGGGTTTAAATTTTTATAACAGACTGGAACTGCCACAGCATTGAGCTATTCGATGGGATGGAATCAAGTAGGTGAGTCAGGAAACTTTCCTCAAGCAGTATCTAGAGGGTCCTAATCGGGAAGGGGCAAAATATGACCTACTCTTAAAAAATAGGTCAGGACTGGTGAGTGAGGTGACAGTAGATGTGCACTTTGTGACCAGTGACTAATTTTAAAATAGTTATGGAGAGGGAAAAAATTGGACCAAACATTCTAGTTCTAAATTGGGACAAGGTTAATTTTGATGGACTCAGACAGGAGTTTGCAGGGATTGATTAGAGTCATCTGTTTGCAAGAAAAGGAGTTCCAGCAATTGGGAGTTTAAGATCTCTATGTTCCTGTGGGGTGAAAGGAAAGTTGACAGAAATGAGGAACCCTGGATAGCAAGAGATGTTTAGGCTTTGACCAAACAAAATGTGGAGGCATGGCTCAAGTAGAGGCAGTTAGAATCAAGGAAATCCCTGGAGGTGTACAGGGGATATAGGAGTTTACTGAAGAAGGAAATCAGGAGGACGAATAGAGGGTATGAGATAACCTTGCCTGAGAAGATCAGGATGAATCCAAAGAGGTTCTTTAAATATATTAAATGAAAAGCAGTAACTAGAGAGAGAATAGGACCCCTCAAACACCAAAGTGGACGTGTGTGTAGTACCATATGGATAGGCAATGTCCTCAACAAATATTTCCCCTCTATATTTACAGTGGAGAAAGACATGAATACATGGGAATTTGGGGAAATTAGTGGTGATTACTTGGGGACAGTCCATATCACAGAAGAAGAGGTATTAGATGCACTAGAATGTTTGTAGTTGGAGAAATCTCATGGGCCTTACCAGATAGATCCAAGAAAACAACAAGGGGCTAGAGAAGAATTTGCGGGGGGCCCTGGCTGATAATTTTGATCATCAGTTACCACAGGTGAGATCCCCTAAGGCTGAAGGATGGCAAATATTCTGCCCTTATTAAAGAAGGACTGAAAAATAAAGTCTGGGAAAGACAGACCATTCATCTTAGCATCTGTGGGAGGTATATTATTTGAGAAAATTCTAAGGGAGAAGATGTGCATGCATTCGGAAAATAGGGTTTGATTAGGAATAGTAGGCAAAGCGTTTTGAATGGAAATTCATGCCTGACGAATTTCCTAAAACACTTTGCTGACATGACCAGGAAAGTCGAGTAGGGCAGGCCGGTAGACGTTCAAACGTGTGTGCTGGAAAAAGTACAGCAGGTAAGGAAGCATTCGACGGGCAGGAGAATCGACATTCCCGCCAGGATTCCATCATAAGGAATGTATAAAACATCGATACTCCTGCTTCCCGGATGCTGCATGACCTGCTGGGCTTTTCCAGTGGCACACTTTTCGACTCTGATCTCCAGCATCTGCAGTGATCACTTTCTCCAAGGGTGGTAGACCCTTGGAGAAAGTGTATTTCAGTTACACCAGAACAGGATGAAGCTTTTCAGCCCTGGCACATGTTATACAGTTACAGGAGGAGACCAATCAGTCCCTTGAGTCGATAGAACTAGACCCAGTTTAGATCATGCTGCAATAGTGTCTGCCTATTCAGCTAGTTGAAGTCAGTAACACAGGAATTGGAAGAGGCAACAAATGACTGGACTATGGGGTATACTGGAATAACACCAGGCTATATAACCCCTCAAGCCTGCCCTTCTCTCCAGTAAGGTCAGGGCTGACCTCTCTCAATCGCAATTTCTCTTTCATGTCCAATTCTTTGCAGCCCTCAACTCCCGGTGTGTCAAAATCCATTAACATCTCCCTGTGCCCCAAATCATTTCAGAGGAGTAGCTGTCTGTGATAGAGAAGCCCAACAGTCGCTACCCGCTGAGAGAAGGAAGCAGTCCTCACACATATACCTTGGCCTATTGACATGAACAAAAGTTATGGACATAGCATCCAGCTGTCAACTGGATTCATTCCTACCATTGAGCAAATCGGTGGTATCCTTTACCTGTGTTCCCCACCTCACCATGCCGCCTCCTCCTACTACCCCACCTCGCGTCTTTATCTGTACAAGCACCCCCAGTCCTGAAGAAAGGTTATACCCAAGGTGTGGACTTCTTCTCCTGATGCTGCCCGGTTTGTTGTGTTCTTTTAGCCTCCTTCATTCCAACATTTGCGTTTTTAAACCAAAATCTCTTCTTGTGCAATAGATGAGAGCGAGTGAAGGATCTGTGCCTCGTCTTATCCAATAGCCGTGAAAAAAGTAAGGTCTGCAGATGCTGGAGATCACAGCAGAAAATGTGTTGCTGGTTAAAGCACAGCAGGTCAGGCAGCTTCCAAGGAACAGGAAATTCGACGTTTCGGGCCAGAGCCCTTCATCAGGAATGAGGAGAGGGTAGATAAAAGGTAGAGAGGAGGGACTAGGGGAGTGGCGATGGAGATGTGATAGGTAGAAGGAGGTCAAGGTGAGAGTGATAAGCCGGAGTGGGGTGGAGGTGGAGAAGTCTGGAAGAAGATTGCAGGTTAGGAGGGCGGTGCTGAGTTCAAGGGAATCGACTGAGACAAGGTGGGGGGAGGGGAAATGAGGAAACTGAGAAATCTGAGTTCATCCCTTGTGGTTGGAGGGTTCCCAGGTGGAAGATGAGGCACTCTTCCTCCAACCGTCGTGTTGTTATGTTCTGGCGATGGAGGTGTCCAAGGACCTGCATGTCTTCGGTGGAGTGGGAGGGAGAGTAAAGTGTTGAGTCACGGGGTGGTTGGTTTGGTTGGTCCGGGCGTCCCAGAGGTGTTCCCTGAAGCATTCCGCAAGTAGGTGGCCCGTATCCCAAATATAGAGGAGGCCACATCGGGTGCAGCGGATGCACTAGGTGATGTGTGTGGAGGATATGGAAGGATCCCTGGGGCCTTGGAGAGAGGTAAGTGAGGAGGTGTGGGCGCAAGTTTGCATTTCCTGCGTTGCAGGGGAAGGTGCCGGGAGTGGAGGTTGGGTTGGTGGGAGGTGTGGACCTGACGAGGGAGTCACGAAGGGAATGATCTTTGCGCAACGCTGATAGGGGAGGGGAGGAAAATATATCCCTGGTGGTGGGGTCCGTTTGGATTTGGGGGAAATGACGACTGAAGATACGCTGTATACGGAGGTTGGTGGGATGGTAGGTGAAAACCAGTGGGGTTCTGTCTTGGTGGCGGTTGGAGGGGTGGGGCTCAAGGGCAGAGGAGCGGGAAGTGGAGGAGATGCGGTGGAGGCATCGTCCATCACGTCTGGGTGCGGTGGAGGGCATCGTCGATCACGTCCCAGACCTCACGTCCTTGAGCCCCGCCCCTCCAACCGCCATCAGGACAGAACCCCACTACGGGGCCACCTACTTGCGGAATGCTTCAGGGAACACCTCTGGGACGCCTGGACCAACCAACCCAACCACCCCGTGGCTCAACACTTTAACTCTCCCTCCCACTCCACCGAAGACATGCAGGTCCTTGGACTCCTCCATCGCCAGAACATAACAACACGACAGTTGGAGGAAGAGCGCCTCATCTTCCACCTGGGAACCCTCCAACCACAAGGGATGAACTCAGATTTTTCCAGTTTCCTCATTTCCCCTCCCCCCACCTTGTCTCAGTCGATTCCCTTGAACTCAGCACCGCCCTCCTAACCTGCAATCTTCTCCTGACCTTTCCGCCCCCACCTGACCCCGGCCTATCACCCTCACCTTGACCTCCTTCACCTATCACATCTCCATCGCCCCTCCCCCTAGTCCCTCCTCCCTACCTTTTATCTTAGCTGCCTGGCACCCTCTCCTCATTCCTGATGAAGGCTCCGGCCCGAAACGTCGAATTTCCTTTTCCTTGGATGCTGCCTGACCTGCTGTGCTTTATCCCAAAGCCATGATGGGCTGAATGGCGTTCTCATATTTCCATGAATCCAGCTTCAGATGCCGAATGAACCGCTCGTTTTTAGTCCTTTGGAAATGTTCCGGTTCCAGTAGTACTGTTACATCTTCACAGCACGAGCTTGAATTTTGTCCAGGTTTTGATGTTTATGCGATCTTTTCTGAATATCCTAACTTCTGATCGAACTATGGAGGATCAGACATTGCTGAAGCAGCTGAAGGTGTTCGTGCCGAGGAAACTACCCGGATGATCGTCCCACAGAGATATCTGGGACTGAGAGGATTGATCTCCACCAGCCATATTGTGTTTGAATGGCCAACCAGTGAGAGTTTACAACTGATTGCAACTAGGTTCTAGTTTATTCAGTCTCCTTGACACCTTGTTCAGTCATGGAGTAAAAAAACAACGACAGCAGATGCTGGAAATCAGAGTCTAGATTAAAGTAGTGCGGAAAAGCATGGCAGGTCAGGCAGCTTCCAAGGAGCAGGAAAATCGACGTTTCGGGCAAAGGCTCTTCATCAGGAGCAGAGGCAGTGTCCCTGCTGAGTGCAGAGATAAATTAGATAGGGGTGGGAGGTGGGGAGAAAGTAGCATACAGTACAATAGTTAAATGGGGGTGGGGATGGAGGTGATAGGTCAGTGAAGAGGGTGGAGTGGTTAGGTTGAAAGGAGTATAGGCAGATAGGACAGGTCATGGGGACGGTACTGAGCTGGAAGGTTAGCACTGGTGTGAGGTAGGAAGGGGAAATGTGGAAACTATTGAAGTCCAAATTGAAGCCCTGGGGTTGAAGTGTTCTGAGACAGAAGATGAGACGTTCTTCCTCCAGGCGTCTGGTGGTGAGAGAGCAGCGGTGGAGGACGCCAGGACCTGCATGTCCTCGGCAGAGTGGGAGGGGAGTTGTAATGTTGGGCCACAGGGCGGTGTGGTTTATTGGTGCGGGTGTCCCGGAGATGTTCCCTAAAGCGCTCTGTACTAGGAGGCATTCAGTCTTCCCAATGTAGACGAGACTGCTTTGGGAGCAATGGATGCAATAAATGATTTATGTGGATGTGCAGATAACAATTTAATGGGTATGCAAGATTCCTTTAGGGCCTGGGATGGAGATGGAGAGGATGTGTGTGGCGAGGTGGCAGAGGAGGGTGGCCAGGAAGGGAGGGTGGGTTGTTGGGGACGTTGACCCTGCCCAGGTATCATGGAGGGAACGCTCTATGCGGAACGTGGAAATGTCTGAGGAGGGAAAATATAACCCCAGTGGTGGGGTCCGTTTGGTGGTGGCAGAAATGTCGTCCGATGATTTGGTGTATGTGAAGGTTGGCAGGGTGGAAGGGGAGCACCGGGAGGGGTTCTGTCCTTGTAACGGTTAGAGGATGGAGTTTGAGGGTGGAGGTGCGGGATGTGGATAAGATGTGTCTGAGGGCATCTTTAACCACGTGGGAAAGAAAATTACGGTCTGTAGTAAAGAATGAGGCCATCTGGTGTGTTCTATGGTGGAACTGGTCCTCCTGGGAGCAGATACGGCAGAGGCAGAGGAATTGGGAATGCGGGATGGAATTTTTGCAGCATGTAGGGCTATGGGACTCGGTTGGTTTGGGAATGTAGTCTGTGGAAATGTTCAGGTAGCTATTGGACTCGGTAAAAATGTCATTGTAAAGTCAGTCGTCATTAATGGGATATGAGCGGTTCAGGAAGGGGAGGGAAGTGTCAGAGGTGGTCCAGTTTAAATTTAAGATCGGGGTGGAATGTGTTGGTTAAGTTGATGAATTGCTCAACCTCCTCGTGGAAAGCACGAGGGTGGCGCCAATGAAGTCATCAATGTAGCGGAGGAAAACTTGGGGAGTGGTGCCAATGTAATTACGGAAGATGGACTGTTCGACGTAGCCAACAAAGAGACAGGCATAGCTGGGCCCATACGGCTGCCCAATGGCTACCCCTTTCGACTGGAGGAAGTGGGAGGATTCGAAGGAGAAATTGTTAAGTGTGAGGACCAGTTCAGCCAAACGAATGAGAGTGTCAGTGGAAGGGTAGTTTTGGGGATGTCTGGAGAGGAAAATTGGAGGTCTTGAAGGCCCTGGTCATGGTGGATGGAGGTGTAAAGTGATTGGATATCCATAGTGAAGATGAGGCGTTGGTGGGCGGGGAAATGGAAGTCTTGGAGGAGGTGGAGGGCGTGGGTGGTGTCTCGAATGTATGTGTGGAGTTTTCTGGGCTTGGGAGGATAGGACAGTGTGAGGTAGATAATAGAATGAGTTCAGTGGGGCAGGAGCATGCTGAGCAGGGTGATCAGGCTTGTGGATCTTGGGAAGGAAGTAGAATCGGCGGTGCGGGATTCCCGGACGATGAGGTTGGAAGCTGTGGGTGGAAGTTCTCCTCCTGAGGTGATGAGGTTTTGTATGGTTGGGAGATGATGGTTTGTGTTTGAGAGGTGCGGACATGATCGAGGGGCGGGAGGAGGAGGTGTCTTCGAGTTAGCGTCTGTCTTCAGCATTGTAAAGATTAGTGCGCCAAACTACCACTGCACCCTTTATCTGCTGGCTTGATGGTGAGGTTGGATTGGAGCAGGCGGAGTGCAGTGCTGTGGCGTTGTGAGGGTGAGAGGTTGGAGTGGGGGAAGGGGTAGACAGGTTGAGATGGTTAATGTCTTGGCGGCAGTTGGATACGAGGACATCGAGGGCAGTAATAGGCCAGCACGCGGTGTCCAGTGGATGGAGTGTGAAATAGGAGGATATCATTGATGCTACAAAACTGCAAACCAACGAAGTAGAGTCTGCAACGACAGAACTGCTCCATGTTTGTTCCTCCTAGCTCCCTTGATAATGGTTCACGTGCTTTACATTGATGTTGTTTCCTGGTGGTCAGGAGACACACCGGATGGTTTGTGCGATTTCTCAAGAAGCATCTTCCATCTTCTGAGAAAGAGACCTAATTTCCTGCCCGAATGTCACAAGCTTTTGAGAATGGCCAACCC